>NW_016162517.1:26104-27088 GCF_001687245.7 Rhagoletis zephyria
AAAAAACATATATTTAATACTTGCGCCGGGTATTTAATGTTCGGCTCCGCCCGAACTTAGACTTTCTTACTTGTTGTAATTCATTTTTGATCCTTTCTTCTGTGACTGGCCAGATATACGTTTTATCATCGCACTTGCATAATATTCCAGGGACCGAAAGTAACAGTTATTTTTTCACCAGTTAAACTTGGCCTAATATTTTTTTATTCCGAAAGTTTTTTTCTGGATAATAAACAAACAGCTTATCCAAATTAAACAAATTTGGTATCATGTGAAAGAGGACTGAAATAGCTTTTTTTAAATCATTTAATACTAAATAAATTCGTATACCTGACCCAAGGTTTGTTCTATGGTAATTAATTATCATTTTTTATTGAAATATTTTTCAATAAGGAACTTTNTAGAAATAACGAACGAAGGTTACCACCTCTATTTATATATATATATTTTTTTTACATATCATTTAATACTAAATAAACTCATATACCTGACCCAAGGTTTGTTCTATGGTAATTAATTATCATTTTTTATTGAAATATAGACAATAACTGTTAATTTCGGTCCCTTCAATATTCGCATTCGCAAAAGATCCACATTGATTATTGCGAATGCGAATGTTAAAATTAATGCGGAAGCTCCGCTGTTGCGAATGCGAATGCGAATATTCGCAACAACCCTGGTTCAAACATCAGCCAGGGCAGAGAATGTTAATGAAATGAGAAGGAGCAAATGTTAATGTTAAAGTTTTTTAGTACTAACGGGTGATTTTTTTGAGGTTAGGATTTTCATGCATTAGTATTTGACAGATCACGTGGGATTTCAGACATGGTGTCAAAGAGAAAGATGCTCAGTATGCTTTGACATTTCATCATGAATAGACTTACTAACGAGCAACGCTTGCAAATCATTGAATTTTATTACCAAAATCAGTGTTCGGTTCGCTTTACGTCCGATTTATGGTCTACATAATCGACCAAGTGAGCA
>NW_016162517.1:27098-31964 GCF_001687245.7 Rhagoletis zephyria
ATGAAATTTTTCACCTTTTTGCTTTGCTCTTGCGATATACCGTTAGGCTAAAATGAAAATTGGCTATTTTTAGATTTTTTATAAGAAAAGGGGAGAAATGGTAAAAAAATACCAAAAATGTAATTTGGCTATTTCTAGATTTTGTTAAAAGTAGAAATGCGCAAAAATTGTAAAAAAAAATGGGGAAAGGGAAAATAAAAGCAAATCAACTAACGTCCAAAGTTGTCGAAACGAAAAAATCTTGTAAGCGCGCGGTTGTCGTTTTATGAAAAGTGGTTTTTTGAAGTGTTAATTGAAAAGTCACACACCTTTAAATTAACACTTGATGTAAATATTAAAAAAAAAATNCATATACACGCAATACACTTTAGTATCGATACGAAAAACAGTTACGTTACCGCACAATATGTTGTGTTGTATTGATTCACGTGGATGGTACATATGCGAAAGATGCGAGTAACGAGATTATTATGTTGTAACGAAACGAATCTTGCAGCAGAGAATGTTAATGTAATGAGAAGGAGCAAATGTTAATGTTAAATTTTTTTAGTACTACTAAATTCTGNTAAAATGATATATTGAGTTTTTTAAATAATCATTACTCTTAAGTGAAAAAATAAAACTCAATAATTTTTATCTTTGAGCGAAAAAATAAAAATCATAAAATAATCACTATTTTTTATCAAAAAAATAAAAATTGTTTAATAATAATTTTTATTTTGAGGGAAATNTGATGAAATTTTTCACCTTTTTGCTCTTGCTCTTGCGATATACCGTTAGGCTAAAATGAAAATTGGCTATTTTTAGATTTTTTATAAGAAAAGGGGAGAAATGGTAAAAAAATACCAAAAATGTAATTTGGCTATTTCTAGATTTTGTTAAAAGTAGAAATGCGCAAAAATTTTAAAAAAAAATGGGGAAAGGGAAAATAAAAGCAAATCAACTAACGTCCAAAGTTGTCGAAACGAAAAAATCTTGTAAGCGCGCGGTTGTCGTTTTATGAAAAGTGGTTTTTTGAAGTGTTAATTGAAAAGTCACACACCTTTAAATTAACACTTGATGTAAATATTAAAAAAAAAATTCAAATTAATTACAAAAATATATGATTGTACATTTGTGGCAAAGATCAGAGTTTCTGACTGGAAACTCCTGGCATCAAGCCTTGTATCCATACGTACCAAAATACGGATTTATAAAACCAAATAAGCATTTAATCATTACTTTATTTTTTTTTTTGCTTAAAAATAATAATTAGTTATAGGTAATTATTATTAAAAATTTCGGGACTTATTCCTTTTATTAAAGTGTCGCTACCTCATAAAATGATATATTGAGTTTTTTAAATAATCATTACTCTTAAGTGAAAAAATAAAACTCAATAATTTTTATCTTTGAGCGAAAAAATAAAAATCATAAAATAATCACTATTTTTTATCAAAAAAATAAAAATTGTTTAATAATAATTTTTATTTTGAGGGAAATCTATGAAATCTTTATTGGTTGAACTCGAAAAATAAAAAATCATTACAAATTCCAGTAGAAAATATGTCGATTATAATTTGTTGGTTTGTTGGTTGAAATTTAAAAAATTATGATTATTTTCCGTCCCTGTTTATAACTATTTTTATGATATAAAAAAATCAAATTAAAAAAAAATATAATAAGGTAAAATAAACTAATAACATAAAATAGAATAATTAAANTTAGATTTTGAAAAAGTAGAAATGCGCTAAAATGTAAAAAAATGGGGAAGGGGAAAATGAAAGCAATTAACTAAGGTCCAACGTTGTCAAAACGAAAAAATCTTGTAAGCGCGCGGTTGTCGTTTTATGAAAAGTGAATTTTAAAATGTTAATTAAAAAGTCTTTGTATGTATGNGAAATTAACTAACAATATAAAATAATCAAATTAAATTAGATAAACGAATAAAATAAAATAATGAAATTAAATTAAACTAATAAAATAAAATTATCANAATGTTAATTAAAAAGTCTTTGTATGTATGTATGTAAATATTTAAAAAAATTTAATTAATTAAAAAAATATATATTTGTACATTTGTGCCAAAGATGAGAGTTTCTGACTTGGAACTCCTGGCATCAAGCCTTTTATCCATTCGTACCAAAATATGGATTTATAAAACCAAATAAGCATTTAATCATTACTTTATTTTTTTTTTTGCTTAAAAATAATAATTAGTTATAGGTAATTATTATTAAAAATTTCGGGACTTATTCCTTTTATTAAAGTGTCGCTACCTCATAAAATGATATATTGAGTTTTTTAAATAATCATTACTCTTAAGTGAAAAAATAAAACTCAATAATTTTTATCTTTGAGCGAAAAAATAAAAATCATAAAATAATCACTATTTTTTATCAAAAAAATAAAAATTGTTTAATAATAATTTTTATTTTGAGGGAAATCTATGAAATCTTTATTGGTTGAACTCGAAAAATAAAAAATCATTACAAATTCCAGTAGAAAATATGTCGATTATAATTTGTTGGTTTGTTGGTTGAAATTTAAAAAATTATGATTATTTTCCGTCCCTGTTTATAACTATTTTTATGATATAAAAAAATCAAATTAAAAAAAAATATAATAAGGTAAAATAAACTAATAACATAAAATAGAATAATTAAATAAAAAAAAATAAAAAATGAAATTAACTAACAATATAAAATAATCAAATTAAATTAGATAAACGAATAAAATAAAATAATGAAATTAAATTAAACTAATAAAATAAAATTATCAAATTAAATTAAATAAACTAGTAAAATAAAATAAAGCAAATAAACTAATAAAATTAAATTAAGTTAAATTTAAAAATAGTAATAAAATAAAATAACATTTAGTAAAATTATATTGAATANGTTTATCTTTGAGCGAAAAAATAAGTCATAAAATAATCACTATTTTTTATCAAAAATAAAATAAAAATCGTTTAATAATAATTTTATTTTGAGGGGGAAAAACCCAAGTATTAATTATTAAATGTATGAAATCTTTATTGGTTGAACTCGAAAAATAAAAAATCATTATAAATTCCAGTCGAAAATATGTCGCTTATAACTTGTCGATTTTTTGGTTAAAATTTAAAAAATTATGATTATTTTCCGTCCCTTTTTATAACTATGAACTGCACACTTTTATGACATAAAAAAATCAAATTAAATATAATATAATATAATCAGGTAAAATAAACTAATAAAATTAAATTAAATTAAATTAAAAAATAGTAATAAAATAAAATAACATTTAGTAAAATTATATTGAATAAACTTTTTAAATAAATAAACTCTTTTTATTTCAAGATTTTTTAAATCCCATAATTTAAGTTTTAAAATTTTATAAAAGCAAACTTCATTTTTGATAAAATTTTGATAGGTTTTGGTAGGTTTTTCAGGTTAATTTCGTGTGTTCATATAAGCAAAAATTACAAGACGCACATATATCCTTTGGTACGTAGATGTAGATATGTCAACGAAAAAGAAAAAATATTTGTATTCACATGTGCATTTTGAAGGGTACATGTTGCTTATAAGATGCATATCACTCAAGATGTGCTGTGGCATAGTTGGTAGAGGCGAAGCGATGATGATGCTTTACCGATACGGTGTGGGTTCGAGTCCGGCTAGATGCGGTGGTTTTTTATATATTTATAAAACGAAATAAAATAATAATTTGTGATCAAAATTGACTTTTTGGCTTTTCTGCGGATTGTGAAAAAGTTGAAGAAGAGGAAGAATTCTGGACAAAGCGGGGGAAACGAAAGTGAAGGGATTCTGCGCACTTGTCGGCATTGTTGCCCGTTTTCTGTAACGCGCAGAAAAAATATTTTGTTTGGACAACTGAAGTGAGCAAAGGGAAGGGGGATTTTGTACACTGTTGCGACTTTTCCGATCGTCGCGGTGGTTGACAAAATTTGAGATTTTTAGATTTTGTCAACGCCGCGACGAAAATCAACTTGTGGACGGCTCATGCTTGTAGCGGGGCAAGTGTGCGAGGTGCGCGCGAGTTTATGAATGGAAGTTTTTGCTTTTATGAATGAATTTCATGCTCGTTAGAGGCGGGAGTTCGGGGAAAAGTAAACGTGGCGTCTGTATGTTTCTAGTTGTAGTATTTGTATGTATGTGCAGAATTATTTCGTTTTGATATTTGTAGATTTTTGTTTAGTGATTAGAAGTGATTAATTATTTATGATTATGCGCATTTGCATACATATGCACGCATGCGCGTTGTTAATATGTGCAGACATATGTAGGTACTTATGCATGGGCGTATGTATGTATACATTTTTAATTTTCAATCATATGTATTTTAATTTTGAATTTTATTTGTTCATATTTACTTGTCGAAATATCTGCCACTTATAATTTTTTTCTTCTATTTTTAAATAAAAATATATATATCAGCAATTATTCAGCTTTATAATCAATCAGTTTTCTGATTAATAAAATAAATTACATTTTTTAAGATCATTTGATTTCACTGACAAAAAAATCAAAACACACGAAAGATATAGTAAACAGCGTTTTTAATTTTATACTCTGACGTCAGGATTTTTTTTCAAAGGGCTTTGAAATTTTAAAGATATGGTTAATTGAAAAAATTATTTTAAAAAATCAGAGCTATGTAGAATAACAATATGGGTACAAAAATTTTTTGGTTTATTTACTAGGATGAATAGGTACTGAAAATGCGTTTTAATTGCGTTTTGGAGCAGATATATTCTACGGAAACTCTGCGAATTTCTTTCACTTTTCTGTGTGAACTGGATGTCTTATAATAAAACAAAGAACCACGAATACAAACAAAGCCAAAACTACAACAAAAATTATTGCTTTATTATAAAAAAAA
>NW_016162517.1:35937-42637 GCF_001687245.7 Rhagoletis zephyria
TAATTCAACTGCCGATTAAAATAAAACGGATTGACATAACGGATTAAAATTTACTTCGCCGTAAGGGTACGATTTTTGTCTAAAGATCGTGCATTACGAATATAGAAACAAATTATTATATGTGCACTAAAAAGGTGTTTAGTTAACGACCGTCTGGAGGCGGTTCTGCCTACTAGAGGGTTAATCGAGTTGGAAAACATGTACTTGCGTTAAAAATATAACGCCACTGGAGACGGGGAAAGGCAAAGACTAGGATATACACAGAATCAAAGATAATGATAGACAGAGATAGGGATAAAGATAAAGACGAGGGCTTAAGAACGTAAATCTATAAGAGACAACACGTTATAATTGTAGCGAGTGTGAACATCAGGAGCGTGCCTTCTCTTTTCATCCAGTCTAAAAACGTATTTGAGCAAAAGAGAAGGTACGCTCCTGATGCTCACTCTCGCTACAATTATAACGTGTTGTCTCTTGTTATAGATTTACGTTCTTTGTCGGAACAGATTCGCACCGACAGAATCGCATAGATGTGTGGATACCTTTAAAGCTGACATTATTAGCGCCATCTACCTCTCAACTTTTTCCAAACCAGCAAAACGAGCAGGTACATGGAATGCTTTTCACGGCACCATCTATTGTATGATAGCCCGAAGATTAGTGCGCAAAAATACATACGTTCAAGTAAAAAATATGGAATCAAGGGCGTGTGTGAATCGGCAGAGAACTTTTCTTCTTTCGCATAAAAAAGGGTTTATGAAGTATGCAAACAGAGAATGTTAATTTAATGAGAAGGCGCAAATGTTAAGTAACATTTTTTCAAGTAGTAATTAGAAGATCTGAGATGGGAGAGTTCACCACTGAGATCAAGGAGTTCGCCACACCAATTTTAACTACCATATTCTATGGTGAAGTGAGAAATTTGTAGCAAATTTACATATATTTGCTGCCGTTGGTGATACATATATGCAAATTTACGCCGTTAGCTTATGAGTTCTGTGGTCAGTGTTGCCAGAACTTTTTGGGATGACCGGCTAGATTGGAAAAAAAAGCGGCTAAAAACGGCTAAAATGTTTTAGTGAAAATTCACATGCTTTATTTAAATAAATCGCAAGAAACGGAAGACTAGTTAACACCATTAATTTATATCGAGTGTATATTCCTCATCATCAAATGAATCACTATTGTATATATCACCTGAATTCATTAATTTTATCATCTACAGTAAAATTATGGCAGCATTTTTCTTCACGTTTTAAACCGTATCTTATATATAAAATAGCGTTTAACTTTTTAACGCACATTGGATTTCTTTGCTTAGTTTTTATTATTTCATTGAACTAAATATTCGCTCTACTTCTGCATTACTTATAGGCAAAACAAGAAAACTAAAAACTAGGTTGCAAAGGTCAGCGAAAGTGTTTTCTCCTAGGGCATTTCGAAATTGATAAACTTCGGCCCAAAATTTTACAGTTGAGTCTAAATTACTCCAGGTATGTAACGTTAACCGTTGCCATTGCATCTCTATGGATGTTATTTCGTCGGCATTATATTTGTGTTTTTGTTGCTGTAGTTGAACAAATACTTTTGGTTTAGTTACTCTTAATGCATTTCCAACCGAAAAAAGTTAATTTTTTTTAGTGTGGCAATATTTGTAGGGAGGCGTTGGCGTAATCCCTTTATTAAAATGATAATAAAATAGCGACCATTTTCTCGAATTATTTTCTCGGCTTCGTGGTCAAAAGCGTTTGTGCTTACTTTTGTTTTTAAATACTCTTCAAAACTGTGATAAAACTGAGGAAATGGAGCAAGGTATGGTTCCAACGGGGAGCATATAGGATCTAATGTGTCCGCGCTAATAACCACTAGGGAGCATAGATGCGAAAGTAAAACAATGAGTTCATTAAAAATCTTCATTGGGTCTGCATTATTGCTTTCGAACAACTTGTTTACTTTTTGCACCTGAAAATTAGGCAAATAGTAAAATCGGCTAAAAACGGCTAACTTTTTTTTACAAACCGGCTAACAAATCGGCTGCCGGCTAGATCGAATTTTCTCCGGCTAGTTGCTATCAAAACCGGCTAAATCTAGCCGGAAAACGGCTAAAATGGCAACGCTGTCTGTGGTGCGTGCTGCAAAAATGTAGCTTGCTTTTTGCCAATTTTTTGCGCTAATTCAAAAACTAGTGAAAAGGGTGGATTTTTTTATTTATTAAATTTTTTTTTGTTGTTTATTAAAACATATATCGCTAGCTTAGAGTGAAAAGTTGATAAGTCCTATTTTAAAAATGTTAGAGGAGAGGAAACAAAAAAATTCTTATAGCCATTTTCTTCAAGCATTTCGCAAAACGTTAAATACAACATATTGGCTGTTTAAAGGAAAGCAAAACTCCATATAGGGATTCGAACTTTATTCAAAGATTTCATGCTATGTATTTTGGCCTTATCGGATTTTTCGGCGCTTCTTTTAGACTTAGAAAATTTTCCTTTCATTGAATTTAAACAAGAATAAATAGTACCAAATACCTTTATCCTTTTCGGCACAATACATTTTTAACTTCTCTAGCCTATCAATATATGAGTTGTCATAAAAAGTGGACTTAGCAACTTTTCAATCTAAGCTAGGGATATGTACACAAATGCGTGTATAAGTATGTTTGCATATGCAGATCCATCATTCAATGAAAACATTTATACCTACATTTGTAATTAGATTTTTTTTTTTGCAACAAAGTAAAAGGTACCAAATAAAAATATGTACATATTATGTATGTAGAAATTTAGGCGAAATAAATTGACTTTTGGAACTTGACAAAATGTTAAAATTTTATTACAAAAAATACATAAAAAAACATTTTACATTGAAAGTATACACAAAACTTAAAATTACACAAGCATTAAAAAATTTCGAGACATTACTATCGATAGTGTCGGCATTTTCGATAGTCTAGGCCACGACCATCGATAGTTTTCCAGCTCTAATGGAAGGCACTGTCAAATAATTTGCGATTCATAATTCAAGTGTTTGGTAAAAAAATATATAGTAGAACTCATCTGCTTTTTGTAAAATTGTCTAAAATATTAAATTAGGCGAGTGCTTAATCTATGCTATATATGGACCACACTAAAAGCTCCTTTTCATATAAAAATTCGTACGTGTCCCACCTGTGACAAACGTTGTACACCCGTGACAAAGGAATTTCGTCTTTACCAAGAAATACGTTTAGGATAAAATTTTGAAAAATGGGCGTAATTATAATTACTGATTTATCGAAGATTTCGTATTTCTCTAAATTATTGTTATATGGGATGTGGACGTGTTTATTGTCCGATTTTAAAAATTTTCGGTTATTTCGTATGTTATACCAAGGTTAACAACCGTGCCAAGTTTGGAAGAAATTGGTGCAGCGGTTACTAAGATATACACATGTAACCATAAGTGGGCGTGGCTACGCCCGTTTTCCAAAAATTTATAATATTATTATTTTTCGTCTAAAACTTATTGCAAATATCAATTTTGAGTGAATAATCTTCAGTAGTTTCTAAAATATCGCAGTTTTCGTATTTCTGAAAATTACCGTTATATGGGAGGTGGGCGTGGTTATTGTCCGATTTTGCCCATTTTCAATACCATCCGTCCTACGCCAGAAAGAAGTGCACGTACCGTTAAGATATCTCAATTTTTACTCGAGTTATCGTGTGCACAGACGGACGGACGGACAGACAGTCACCGCTTAATCGATTCCTCTTTTCATTCTGATCATATATGTATACATTTGTCTATATCTATCTCGATTCGTTTTGCATGTTACAAACAACCGTTATGTGAACAAAGTTATAAAAGCCTTGTGCACAAGTGCGCTCGGGTATAAAAACTAAAATCGAAAGACGCTGTTGACGTTACTGGTTCTCCACATTCAGAAACAACCAAAAGAATGAGAATGAAGAATTCTTTGGAAAACAACAGTGTTTAATCAACGAACTTGCCATGATACTAGATTGTGAAGATGAAAGTCAGGAGCATACATACGACATTTGCAGAACGATGCAATTCCCAAATATTGCACCGCAATAAAAAAAATAAATATAACTGAAAGTCCTCTCGACTGGTGCAGCGTTTCAAGTTTTTCAAGTTTTTCGCAGCGAGCGAGTAGTTATTTAGTGGCGCAGGTTCGATTTACGACCCTTTAAAAACTTTTTATTTAATACAATGTTCCAATTTTTTAATTCAAGTACTAAAAAAAAAATATTAAAAATTACTAACCTTTCCATTTTTATTTAACTAAATCGCCTAATTTACTCACCTAAATTATTTCTTAATAAGTAAAAAAGTCTAAGTTCGGGCGGAGCCGAACATTAAATACCCGGCGCAAGTGTTCAATATAGTTTTTTCACCTATCCGAAAACTATCGCTACATGGTAAACAGTGGTGGTTTTACGTCTATTTTAAACATCTTCGATAGAACGTTCAGTTATAGGGAATTTACATGATTCAACTTTCACAGGCGATTAGTTGAACCAAAAGTTGAACGAAAGTAGGGAGCCGACCAACTTCATTGTAAGCGACTAGTTGAAAGGCTGTTTACACCAGGCGATTGTTGCTTTCAAATAAAAATCGCCTGAAAAATCGCCTCATGTAAATTCCCTATTAGACATAATGAGATAAACTTATATAGATATATGTGGACGGCATCACGCCCATTTTCTGAAATTCCATAATAATGTCAATATTCAAGGGATTGTTGTTAGTATCAATTTTGGGTAAAATTAGCGTTATAAAAAGGTGGTCGTCAGATTTCAATAACTTTCAACGTTTTGCCTTTATGGGGCAACCACTATAATCATACCGAGTTTGGTACACATTGATCGAACGGTTACCGAGATACACATATGTGGTTTTAAGTAGGCGGGGTCACGCCCATTTTGTAACATTTTATTATAAGCGTACATTTGCTAAAGAATTATTGCAAACATCAATTTTGAATAAATTAGTTTCAGTATTGATTACTGATTTATCGAAGCTTTCGCATTTCTCTAAATTGCCGTTATGTGGGATGTGGGCGTGGTTATTATCTAATTTTTTAAATTTTCANGGCGTGCCTACGCCCAATTTCCAACAATTTATAATATTCTTATTTTTCGTTTAAAAATGATTGTACATATCAATTTTGATTTGAGTGAGTAAGCTTCAGTAGTTACTAAAATATCGCAGTTTTCGTATTTCTATTATTACACATACCAAGTTTCGTTAAGATATCTCAATTTGTACTCGAGTTATCGTGTGCACATACGGTTACTCTTTTAATTCTGATCATTTGTGTATACATTTGTCTATATCTATGTCGATTCGTTTTGCCTGGTACAAACAACCATTATGTGAACAAAGTTATAATACCCTTGCGTACAAGTGCGCTCGGGTATAAAAATACTTGACATCCGCATTCGCATCCGCATCCGCGGATGTTAGCATTTGAACATCCGCATCCGCATTCGCATCCGCGGATGTCTAAAATTCCACATTCGCAACATCCCTGGTTTGAACCATAACCAGAGATCGTTTTTTTTTCAAACGTAGTGAACAATAATAACAATATTTTGTAAATTTCGATATCAAATGAAACGTAAGAAACAATATGGCTCCTCACACCGAGCTCGGTATTCGGTAACTCGGTGTCCGGTAATTTTTTCTAATGTATTTTGTTTGTGTAAAATACATGGGAAAAAATTACCGAACACCGAGTTACCGAGTACCAAGCATTGGTGTGAAGACCCATAAAATCTACGATGCATGTAACCGGCCTATGTATCTGTGTGTAGCAGGACAAGGTCTGCCCGGGCTTACTAGTACTTTTATAAATAACTAATGAACATTAAACCAACAAAAGAAAATTAGTCAAACGCCGCACTAATATTATTTTGACCGTACGTTTACTTGTACATTAGCGTGGACTGAAAATCCGCTTTTTTAGAATTTTGATTGGTAATAGCAAAAATATGGCTCTAAAGACGATATGTGTGAAAGATAACAATTTTTGGTCAATGTCTTAGGCCCGCCCAAATCCATCAAAGTTCAATGTTCAAAAAAAATTAAAAATTAATAAATACATTTATTAATATATTTTTTTACTAAAATTGCAAGTATATTCGAAAGTATTCGTCCTACATAATTTTTTTAGCATTTGAACTTTGGTTGACTTGGGCGAGCCTAAAATATTGACTAAAAATTGCCATATTTCACGCAGATTGTTTTTAGAGTACAATGAACCATATTTTTGCTATTACCAATCTAAATTCTAAAAAAGCGGATTTTCGGCCCACGCTTTTGTACATATGAAGTCAAGGCCAAGTGTAAGCTCCAGTCTACCGAAAATGGGATTTTCAACATTAAGCCAAGATTTTGAGGGTCAATTCAAAATTCTGAGTATGCTGTTTTAATCTACATACATACTCGACTAGGCTCACCACTTTTTGATTTTAAATATTTTTTTTTTTTTTCCATAGAAATAAATTGTCCAACATACATAAGTACTTTTCATGGAGAAAAATTCGTGAAAAATTGCTAAAAATNTTCATGGAGAAAAATTCGTGAAAAATTGCTAAAAATCAATATAAAACTTAAAAATTTTTCCTAGAAATTCTTATTAAAAAGTTTGCAATTTATTTTTTTCCACCACTAAAGTACATGTGGATATTTAAATTTG
>NW_016162518.1:0-3773 GCF_001687245.7 Rhagoletis zephyria
AGTAGGAATGGCATGAAAAGAAAACGCTGAACAATTATTTTTTTACAGCGAGGAAATGACAATTCCTGCAGTTAGCGTAGTGGTTGTGGGAGGGAGCAGCATTGCGCTTGAGGAAATAAATATGGCAAATAATAAAATGGAAGGCAACTTAGTAACCAGGTTTTACAAATAATTTGGTTTTAAATTTTATAGTAAAAATTTTTATAAATCGGTCAAATAAAATTTAGCAGTCATTTATTGTAACGTGTACGAACTGTTAAAACTGTTTATCCGTAAGAATCTTATACGGTAGAATCACGTTTATTCATGCTCCGATAATCCAAAAATCTCAATAATTTATAACAACCCGTTGTTCGTTGAAAAATTAAGTCAGTTCGCGAAATTTCCATACATTTTGATACCCTCGCAAATTTGTATATTTTTACAATGCAAGTTATGTAAGTCGTGAGTGATTTTCGAATACCTATTGCAATACGTAATATGAATCAAAATTCTACACAGTAAAAAATAATAGTAACGTTTACGTTTCCGTAAACTTTCCGGTTTGACATTTTTTGTGTGCATTTTTTTCTTGGTCAGTTAAATTTTATTTAATTTATAAAATTTATTTATTTATTTCCAAAATACTGCTAGTCCCTTGTGAATTAAAATTATCTCGATTTTACTACTTACTATTTTTATCGAAAAATAATTATACTTTCTACGATAAACACAATTTTAGGAAGTATGATAATATTAATCGGGAAATGTATATATCAGTAGTTTTATCGAAAAATATTTTTATAAATCTTTAGAATTTAGATTCAGGACGATGTTGCTCATAATGTCGTTAAATACATATAACGATATCTGTACCACATACGATTATAAACACACAAACGGTTGGGATCTTCATAATAAAAACTATTGACCGTTAAAATTTAATTACTATTTTTCTAATCAAATTTAATAGTTGAGTAATAATTATTATTTTTTCAAACAAGAATAACTTATCGTTATTTTGGAATCTTTGTTTTTTTTTATAAATTTGTATCGCTATTTTTGATTATTATTTTTCGATCATTTATTATTATGTCGGTCAAAAAATGCCAATCTCCATCATAATAGCTAAAAATTATCGAAAAAAATAAAAATCATGACATTATTGAAGTCGATTTTAAGTATTTAATAACTTTCTTGATGAATATTTCCACTAAAATGTCGATAAAATGTTGATAAATAAAATTTTTTAAATCAATGAAATGTCTCCTGTCGATATTTATAGTTGTATTAGGGAAGGTTTTGAAGATAGTGTTTAAAATTAAAGAGTAAATA
This sequence comes from Rhagoletis zephyria, assembly GCF_001687245.7. Classification (NCBI taxonomy): domain Eukaryota; kingdom Metazoa; phylum Arthropoda; class Insecta; order Diptera; family Tephritidae; genus Rhagoletis; species Rhagoletis zephyria. The sequence continues at coordinate 1,315 of NW_016162518.1, forward strand.
ATAGCTTAAATTAGAAGTTGAAGAGGAAACCCTTCAAGTCCATAAAAATGATCAAAACACAAGAGGACTGATGCTCTAGTAGCAAACTGGTGTATAATTTCGTGTAAATTTGTAAATTTTGGTACTATGCTTAAATTACACCAAGTTGTACACCAGTGAGCTACTTGAGTGGTTCTTTCATGGAGAAAAAGAGTGCGACTTTTTGAGAAATCATTTGGTAAGTACACATTTTCCACCACCCTCGACAGGGGAGGAAGAAACTATGACAGCTTTTTACTCAAAATTTTTTTGGGGAACCTGAAAACGACTTTCACTGCGACTTGCATGTCTAATACAGAGCTTATAGTGAGAATCGGCTGTCCACTCAATCAACCAAAGCTAGAGCTGTGTTCCTCACTTGAAGAATAAGGTTCGACGGCATTGTTTCCTTACCCTTAAAGAAGTCACTCTTCAGATATCTTCCCAAATAATGTATTAAGGTGTATTTTTAGACGATAAACTTTTATGGAAGTCTGACGTTGAAAAAATACCTCTAAGGCCTTAGGAGCATTCTGATAATCTAAACAGGTCTTTGGTAAAACATGTGCCATGCTACCTAGAGACATACTGTGGACTTACATCTCCTTGATAAGACCCATAATCAGCTATGCGTCTGTGGTGTTGTAGATGTGACTCTCAATCAGTAGCGCTTACAACCATCGGCGTAGCCAGAATGAAATTTAGGGGAGGGCTCGACCCTATTAAGCTGGCATTTCAGGGTACTATTTAAATATATATAAGGAAATTTTGAAAGTTAGGGGGGCTCGAGCACCCCCCTGCCCCTACCTGGCTACGACCATGCTTACAACACCTCTGTTGCTATGGATTCCCTGCTAAAGCTACCTCCAGTTGTTGTCATTATACATCGGGAGGGCCTTAAGGTCACCTGTAGGTTGAGTTCCCTGAGGCTAAGTGCTGGTTAAATTCCAGTACTGAGCTCGAGCTTATATATGGTACAATCTTTTCTGAAGCCTGCCAAACATAGTCAGGATAAGGAGTCTATATCAAAGGCAATGAAGACAATATACGTATCTGTAATGACAGCTAAGCTGAACTTAAGCATTCGCCAGTCCTCTAACTACTTCCAAACTACTTCGGCAGATGGCAGGTAATATAGCTGCTACTTTTAGCACGCGCTCTTTTTGATCGTGCCACGAAGCGAACATCGCTAACTCTATTTATAATCATACCGAAAACCAAATTTAAATTCCCTATAACATAGGCCAAAATATGGCCTCTAAGCGCGCGTGTCCCCAATCACGAAGGCGACCAAAAGTGAAAATCACATCTCTGAATATCGGCTCCAAAGCTTAGAAAGTAATACATAACCATTGAATAATGCACAGGTTATAGTTAAAAGTGAAAAAAAGCTGCCAGTGAACGTTTATATTGCGCAATGCAAGACCTCCATCCACGTTCGCGCAATATGAACTTCATAAATCTTATTCACATAACAAGTACGGCAACTCAAGTACATATTAAATTTAAAAAGCAATATTTTTTAAATTCATATGAACATCGCATGGCTGATTGACAACGGAGTGACATCAATGGCAGCCATGTCAGTTGTTACGAAAATGTTGGCAACAATTTAACACCAACGCACAACATGGCGACATTCTGCCAACAGCATTGACATTCTTCAATATGCACTCACTCAAAGGGCTGATGATAGACTACCACTACTGCACTACCTTCATAAACATATAGTACATATAAACATACACATTTACATATGCAGCTGTTAGACTGATAGTTACGTACATGGCATACTGGTAATTTGCTGATGTTGCAACAGTTGCACGAGTACTGCTCTTGATGGTTTTTGCAAGTGCAAGAGCGCCGTTATTTTTCTTTCTTTTTCTACGCTTGTATCCTTTTTGTTATTCCGTATTTCCGTCAAGCATATTTTTCTGTGCAGTTGCAAGCGCTCTTTACCTCTTTCAGCTCTCTTCCATTCGTTTTCGCTGTCTGTTTGGCATGCTGTCGTCATCATACATCGAATTCTTGTTTGCAGTGTATTTGCATTTTTGCCCTCTTGACATGTTTGCCGCACGCTGGCTGACGTTTAGCGCATCAGCCGCTATCATATGTAAACATACAACTATAGACACAAAAAATATATTCAGGCATTCTCTTTAGTAGTACCGTTCGTATATACATACATATATGGGACATTCCACTCCGAACTGGACGCCATTTGACCTTTTAATCTCCGAGTTTTTCATAATTTTTTATGTTATACATACATATTACCAATTGAGAGACGCATCCCTGATTATACCCGAGCGCACTTGTGCACAAGGGTATTATAACTTTGTTCACATAACGGTTGTTTGTAACAGGCAAAACGAATCGAGATAGATATAGACAAATGTATACATAAATGATCAGAATGAAAAGAGAAATCGATTAAGCGG
>NW_016162518.1:5603-30282 GCF_001687245.7 Rhagoletis zephyria
AAGACTGGTTTTCACTATGTCATATTTTGACGCCAAAATTTGGCGACATATTTTGACGCAACTTTATCTCCTTTATTCATACCTTGACCGATGATTTTATAGGTCAAACACAGACATATAGCCAATTTAACAGCGCATGTACAGGACTAAAGAACTATCCGGATCCAAATCAATCGATAAACCGCTTTTTAATCCCATTTGACAATCTGTTTTCATTTATTTGACGACAAATGCCACCCAATTTGACATAGTGAAAATCAGGCTTTACATATTTAGATTTTTGTATTGTTGCTGTTATTGTCGACGGCGCAACTGCATAAGTGCAATTCAAATATTGTATAATTTGGGCGCAGCACGGCACTTTTGCTATCGCTGTCATTGGGGGGAAAAACCAAACTGTTGGCAACACAAATGTGATTAGCATTTTTTAACGAGGTAGTTTTAATGGTTACGCGATCATTGCGAAAACGTACCAAGAACTTTTAAGTTCTATGCATTTGGACAATTTAAATTTTAATGAGCTTATTGTAATTATTTTTATGAAGTAAAATAAAATATTTTGTAAAATATTAGGTGCTGAGTGTCACATATTAAGAGGAGCGCTAAATCGGAGTAACTAAAAAACGTACCAGTGCATCTATCGACTTACCGACTAAACAATGATTATGCCAAGAATTTTGAAATTAAAGGCAGGTAGGTGGAGTTAAAAAAATGTCGTTAAGTGGCATTATTCTGCTTCTTACGAGGGGAATAAAAAATGTTCGATAAGTTGCTTGCAAAAAAAATCCTAAATATTTTTAGGTTTTTTAAAAAACCTTGATTACTTTTTATCTTTTCTACATAATCGCGAAATAATTTCAAGGCATTTCTTTTATATGTAGGTCTTCTGTCCAAAACGTCCTCAAAATCGCATTTTTTAGGTTCTTAAGTTCTACGTTAACCAAAATAATTATTTCTGCGTTGCTGCCGAAGATTCTCTGCTCAAATTTTTAGAAATAACCAGAAATCACACTGCGCCAGATGCGAGGAATGTGTTTTCGGGCGAATTCACTCGACACCAGAAAGCACAATAAAGCTACCTGCCTTTGCAGCAGTGTGAGCTGGCGCATTATCGTGGTGTAAAAAATAGCGCACTTCCTCTTTGTTTGTTTGCTAATGCCTTTAGAACCCCCATCCCATATTTGTGACCCATAGAACAATAGAATATGATCGATTCCTATGCCGCATCAAAAATCTTGATCCTTTTAGTGGTGGTTTTAGTGTTAACTAATTTTAAGCCCAAGTATTTAGAATACGTGAGCTTGTAGGACTCCCATATATAATAAAATACGAGTAGAGAGTACGTTGTGGATTTAGGTGATAGGCGTAGATGAGCAGTAATTCTGAACGTATAATGGAGAGCTTTTCACATTTTACTTATGCTCCACTATTTTCTCTTTCCTTTGGCAAATATGCCGTATTAGGTATTGATTTACTTTTATGGTTTCTTGCGCGAGCAGCCCCTGTGTACATATGTCTACTTCATCTTCTGCCCTTCATCTGTGATTATTTTAAGGAGATACTATTGAAGTGTACTTATTCAGTTTCAAGTAACTTCATCACACGTACCACTTTTAAAGCTTCTCATTCTAGCCATTATATTTATCTAGCTACTTTCCTTCAATTTAATCAAGTACGTTCCAGTGAAATTGCCTAAAAACATCTGGTTAACAATTCATGTCCAATTTCATTTTTCACATTTCTAAGCGAAAACAAAAGATTATCCTGCCATAGGCAACATCCACCGTAAACAAAATGTTCAGCTTAAATATAATAAGTATACATAGATAATTGAATAAAACAATTTCAAGACTAGAGAAGGTTTATTGCAGGTAAGTGTTAACCATCAAAACAATGTTAGTACAAAGCCGATATCACGAAACAAATTAACCGTCAATATTGGGTTATCTTCACATTTCAACAAATCGTTGCTATTAGCATCCTACGAGTGCTTTTTAAGCGTGTCCTGCTTATTTTATTACATTCAAATTTCTCGTCGTTTTGATAGCAAAAGTCCCCGTTCTATGGGAAAACTCCTATTTCGCATGAATGTTTTTGTGTTCAGTCTGTTTACAAGTGTTTTTGATATAATTTATTTCTTTGTTTCGTTGATAATTTAAACGAAAAATCCTACTCAGGCGCTTTAAAACATTTGTCGCTCTTTTTTGGGTTTAATAAAAAAATAGCTTTAAAATATAAATTCTATATCCGCGTCATCTGTTGCTAAGAGCCACAAAATGCAACCCGTATTACAACCATAATAGCGGCAGACAGAAAAACTAAAACAAATTTACGTTTATAAACAGTGCAAAAATTTAAAGCTGTGCGTGACATTTTTCCCAGCAAGCAAAAATGATGCAAAATAAAATTAATGATATCTTATTGCTGTTTTTTAGTAAATAATCTGATCAAAATTGTGCCCTGACAGACGGCAGTAATGCAGATTAATGAGCAGCTTAGTCGTTCGCGTCCAACGGCCAGCAGAAATTTATTTTTTTTCATATTTTTTTCACTCAATTATTATTTTTATTTTTTCTGTAATTATAAAAGTAAAAGAAAAAAATAAAGTACGATGAAATATATAAATTCAGTTAAATAAAAAAAGTAAAAAAATTCAAAACAATTTTATAATGGTTTAACATAATAAATTAAATTAAAAAGGAAATATGAAATAAATTCCTAAAAACTTAATTGAATTATAAAATGAATACTTGTCGTTTTAAAGCAATAAAATATAAAAACTAAAAGAAAATTTAATCAAAATGGAAAAAAATAATCAAAAAAATAAAATAAGTTCGTAAAAATCAAATGAAATTTACAAACATTATGTTTGTCTTTTCAAAATAATAAAGTATAAATATTAAAATAAAATTAAATTAAAAAAGAAATAAACATTTATTCAAAAATAAAATACGTTTCTAAATAATAAATGAAATTAACAAAAGTGTATATAATATATATTCTTAAGGTATAACATCTAAACATTAACATCAACTTTTATTATAAAAAGCGAAAAAATTTAATAAATATAAAAGTACGTCTTGCTAAAAACTTAAAGGAATTAAAAAAAAAATTAATATTTTTCTTTTTAAAACAATAAAATCAAAAAAATGTAATTTAAAAAGAAAAAAATTATTGAAAATACGTATTATAATAAAATTTTCCAAAATTTAAATGAATTAAAAAAGTAGCAGTAAAGCACTAGCTTGCCATTCGAGAGATCCGAGGTTTGAGTCCTCGAGCAGCGGAATTTTTTTTTTTTTTAGCAATGAAATAAAAAAAAAATTTAATTAAAAATAATAATAATAATTAAAAATAAAATAAAATAATTTTCCAAAGTTTGCGCCTAGCACTAACTTGCCATTCGTGAGATCCGAGGTTTGTCCTCGGGCAGCGGAATTTTTTTATTCTCTTTTTTAATTATGTATATAATTTTTTATTAAATTTTTCTTTGATTTATAGATTTTATTCTTTTAAAAAGAAAACGATTTTTTTTTAATTTCATAAAATGTTTATGATATTTATATATTTACGTTTATTTTTTAACGAGTGTGTGGCTACACAAGTATTCCCTCGCTTCATTTTCGCGTTTTTAGAGTAAAATAGAAAGTAATTATCTTTTCCATCATATTGGTCCATTTGTGACCTGCTTAGAGCCAGTTGACAAGGTAGTGACTCATTTTTAGACAAGAGACTCAAAATCACAATGAAAAGTCTCTATTGGAGTACAATTATTAGTACGAATTTTTGGTTCGGTGGTGCTAGCGTTGTGGTCGCGTATATCAACACAGCTGTTGCCTTTGCGGTGTTTATGGAAGTGCATGCATCTGTATATATACTTGCAGAACCATTTTGGTGGTTTGTTTGATTTACAGACAAGTTGGCAAGCTCACAAACAAACAGGCGACCAGTAAACTGTCAATGCGTCGCTGATACAGGCTGGTGCTTTATTGAAGTGCTAATGTCAGTTTAATGGTGTCAGTTTAAATGACCACTTAAACTCTTCTTTTTGGTTTAAATAATTTATATAAGTTTTTCAACATTGCTATGAAATTCAATTAAATTTTTTATGTACATTTCATAGTTTTTTATTCGGAAGTTCTTTCACATTCATTGTACTAATAGCCTTAGCATTCCAATTAGGTCAACATTTTGCTAATAAAATTGTTAAGCATATTAAAGTACGAGCATTTGGTAATTTGATTTTGCTGGTTTTGGCTGTATATGTATATTTTTATTTAATTTATTAGAGCAGACAGATTAAATTAAGGTGTTAAAAAATATGTGCAATTACAGAGTGATGATTTCTTTCCTATTTATGTTTTTTTGTTCTGCTTTAATTCAACGATTAATATTTAATTAAGTAAATGTAAATTATTCGCGCAAAATGTTCAGGTCAATGCAATAATTCATTATATTTTTTTTTTGTGACACGCAATGTGTGGATTTATTTCACAAATTAATATGTGTAATGATGCAAGCAGTACTTAGTGTAAAGTTTAAAATATTCAATGATCCATGGCATGTTATGATTGTGATGCAGATTAGTGAAAAAGCATAACCAGTTTTTTGGCCTGTTTTGGAGTTTTTCTTCATTCCTGCCCCCCCCTCCTCTAGAAAAGGAGCCAATTGGCTCTAGTAATAAACCGCGAGCGACCTGCTGCTCTAAGGCTTGCCATACAGTCAAAGAGTAAAACAGTTGTGGTGACGCAAACAACTTCAAGCCGGAGTAGGACATGAAAGTAACAAGCATGCAATTTTTTCCGCCTTAGCTTTGATATGAAGCAATGGCTGCTTATAATTCCGGTCACTTGCCGGAGAGAGCCGTGATTTTCAGCTAGATAGTGAAGGGAGAAGCCGAATTGCATGCCATTTTATGGCTTCGAGTTCTGTTGGAAAAAACATTTTTCCCAATTTGTTTTTGTGTTGCCTACTAAATTATGGGAACAATTTGCTCGCAAGGAATTGGCAAAAAAGTTTAGATATTTAGGAGCTACTGAATACTTAGGTAGCAGTAGTATTTAGCCTTATAATTGCTAAGTAAATATCTAGGCATTTTAGAGTGATAAATACTAAAGTACTAAAGTATTCAGTTCATTTTTAAATACTAAACGGTTAAGAAATAAAAAAAAAACGATCGGTAAGTTTTTTATTTTTTTTTTTTTAGTTTACGAGAGCATAACATACTAATTTGTGGAATTTTTCGAAACTTTTCAAGATTCTCCCAAAATTTTTTGTGATTTTTCGAGATTCTGCTGCTTTTTGGGACTAGTTTAGGGACTTTGATGATTTTACAGAAACTTTTTTATTCCAGCAGGACTTTTTGAGTTTCTTCGTGTTACATTTTTAAAGGAGTTTTCGAGATTTTCGGGATTCTTCGAGATTTTCTCGCGGTTTTTTTAAGAACTAAATATCTAACATAACTTTTCAGTGTTCTAGTAGGTAATATATTTTTGGGACTTCTCAGCGTGTTGGGATTATTTCGCGATTTTTGTAGCTTTTCAATAGGTATACGTGATTCGTATTACTACGGACAGACTCCAGAACGATAGCTCGTTTAAGCTAAAAGCTGGTAAATGTTTCAGATAAAAAGTTTGTCAAGAAAGAGACCGTAAAAGAACTAATTAATTTGCTGAAACCGTATCTTTTCTTATCGCATTGGATAAGAGTTGGATACGCTGAAAAATTAATAGCAAAAAAATTTACAAAAATTTCAGGGAAGTCCTTGTGGCAAAAGAAGCAGATAATTCGTTATATCGGATACAATGAAAAGTGATTTATAGTATATGTGGCGGGATAAAGATTATTTCCATTTTACACTTACATGAAGTAGTCCAACATCGCTCCATCTCACTTTGGCACAGCAGTATTAGAGAGGTTTGTAAGGAATAACTTTAATTTAGTGCCAAAATAAGCCAATTCAACGAACTGTCGTAAACTAAGAGAAACAATTGTTAAAAAGTGGCCACTGGCTTTCAAGACTTTTAAGCAAAATGGTCTTCAGCAGCTGCGATGGGGCCAGACACCGTCAAAAAAAAACCGATTATGAACCGGGTTACAGAAAAGTAAAAATCAGGGACTGTAAATAGCAGTTTTTTAACAGTTAAGCTTATCCAGATATTTTTAGGTCCAAAATAAAAGTGCTTTCCTTATAATAACCAAACCGCTTATCCAAATTAAACAAGTTTGGTATGAAATGAAAGAGTACTAAAATAGCTTCCAAGCTGAAATATTTAAACGAGGAAAGCCAGCGGAAAGCCAACTGTTGAAAAATATTTCAATAATTTTTTTTTTTTAATTACCACAGAAGTGGTAACCTTCGTTCGTTATTTCTGTTTAAATGTAGTTTAACTTGGATAAGCGGTTTGTCTACTATCCGGAAAGACTTTTATTTCGGTCGGGAAAGGTAGAATTCTTGGAGTTTCTTTGTTAATTCTACAAATAAAATACTTTAATAAATACCACAGATGCAACAGTATCTTTACTTTCCTTTTCGTATTAAATAAAAAAAGGCTTACACACGTTTTTAATATGCAATAAAAATCATTTCTATTTATAAATTAATTTTGGCACATCTGTGGAAAAACTTCAACTAGAAACTATTAAATAACTAGCAGGCCAACAAAATCAAATCCACGTCCATCAACACATTAACGCAGCAATACAATGGAAGCAACAACAGCTGCTGTACTCGCATTGAAAGGCAAACAAAAGTGGGAATTAGAAAATGCGCAAATGTCAACGCACAACAGCTGAATGTCAACAATTTGGACTTAATGAAGAGACAATTGTAACAAACATGAAAGAAAAGAGTATGAATAGAAGAAAAAATATATATAAATAAATAAAAAACTAGAGGCCTGTGATTAGTGGCACAAATGAATAGAATACAAAGATAGTAATGAACAACTTTTGCTGAGGGGCGAAAAATAATTAAAGGTCGTAAAAAAAAACGACAGAAAAAGTAGAAGCCGGATAATGGAAACGAAATGAGTGGTATTAAGGACGAATAGTGGATGGAACAATGCAACAAAGGAAGAAATAAGTGAGTAAATAAACCAAAGACAAACACTTCAATTGAAAGCAGGAAAGACACTACAAAACAAAAAAAAATATACAAAAAAATACAAATGAAATATTGAAATAATGAAAAATCACTATAACGATCATACTAACAATAGCAACACCTTTTTGAAATGGCTTTGACATTTGTGTCAATTCCACTGCCTTCTTGAGTCGCAAGCTTTACGTATGTACATATGTGTGTATAGCGAAAAGAGTCCTTGTTTGATTTTTTCGTTACAATTCTTGGGAATGCGCGTAGTAAATAGCAGACAGACAGCCATGAATGCTGCCAGGCTGCTGGCAATGAACACATAAGGGGAGCAATTTCACAATTTTATTTGTTTATGTGATTATTCGTATGTACTACCGTCAGTATGTATGTCTGAAATGTTTGTGTAAAAGTGAGTGTACTTATTGTGACCTGAAGCAGACACAAATCACCGCTGGTGCACAAATTCCATTAGCTCAACACAAGGACAGCGCACCATAAACAAATATTTATATATGTATCTACATTTGTGTCAGTATTTGTATTTATGTATGTGCATTTGTGTATTAAGCGAAGGAACGCCAGCAAATTAGACCGATGATGTGGCAACTCTGTCAAGGTGGCGACATTGAACTGGGAGTGCCTTTGGCATAGAAATGACACAGCTGGCCATCATCAATAGTAACGTCAGCACTGCTGTTCGAACCAAGACGATGATCAACGCACACACAGAAAAGATACATACATAGTTATGTACATACTATATGGGTCAATCCATGCTAAAACGACCATTTTGGATTTGCCTTAATTTTGGTCAAAGCTTTTCTTTTATCATATTACAAAGTTTTACCAAAGGAAAAAATAATTGTTTTTCGAAAGTTCAATATTTCACAATTTCTCGGCTTTTGCACGTTAATTTTTTAAATATCACGAAAAATTGTTTTAAAGGTGATATATGAGGCCATATAAAAATTATATGAAAAAAATACAAAATTTTGGTAACCAAAAAATAGTAAAAGCAAAAACTTATAATTGTTTGTTGGCTAAATTTTTTTTATGCAACACCGCCTGTTTGTTTTAAAATTTTCTGAAATATTCAAGAAGTAGTATTTTTTAAGATATACGAATTCTTAAACCTTAAACAATATTTTATTTTCAACTATAAATAAAGTTAGGATAAAATCTTTTATCAAATTTTTTTCCCCAATAAATTTTTATTTTTCTAAGTTGCAAAATTCATATTTTCAAAAACATGTCTTTTTGAAAATTCCAGGATCTTTTGGTTTTTTTGCAGTTTTTATAAATTTCAAAATTTTTTAATTTATTTTATTTTAAAATTTTTTGTAAATATATTTTCTTTACTTAGCCCAGATATTTCCTTAAAAACGTGACTAAAACCGTTTTAGTAACTAAAATAGTTTTTGAGATATTCTAAAAGAACTTGCAAAATCCGGGATATTGTAAAATTTTGATCTTTCGAATGTTTTTTTCCATTTGGTAGAACTTCCTCATATGATAAAAGAAAATTTCTGACCAAAATTTATGCAAACAAAAATAATCAATTCCAACCACTGGCCTATTTGACATGGAATGGCCCATATATACTTGTAACTGCATACAACTATATTTTTAGAATATATGTATTTGAGTAAGGTGAAGAGTTGAAAGAGCAGTAAGAGTTTGAAGGCGCAACATGTCATTCAGCGAAGCAGCAGCAGTCAAGTGTACACGTCTGGCAACTGACGATGCACATATGTACATACTACAGATGTACATATATACGGCGTTAAATAACTGCATCGAATTGCTTTGTTGAACTGGTTTGAAGTGAAATTGCAGATGGAATAGGGAAAGGCAGCGGAGAAGTTCCAAGACTTAACGAGCAGGAATACAATGTTTTCTTGGGCAAAGGTAGAAGCTACTGCTCGTATATGTATATGTATGTATTTATTTCGAAGAATATTCATTTGTCAAACTGTCAACACCAACAAACGTGAACAAAAGAATGGTGCCGCGACATTAAACCTATCAAACCTTTAACCCAACAGTCTAAGCACTCACGCACTTACTTGCTTGCTACTTATATACTCGTACATATGTCACGTAATCACTTAGTCGGCCAGGCAAACAGCCACTATGTCAAGCCTGCAGTTTGTAATATTTATAGTCATAATTCACTGGCCGTCATTGCCTTTGACAATTTGCAATTGAATTTTGTCGTGCTTGCGCATGAAGCATATACCACTGCGTATACGTAACCTACGTAGAATTCGTAGCTTAATTTAAGCAACCACTCATGTTTGCAACAGCTGGCGGCGGTGTGACTGCAAATGCAGATATTAAATATTATATCGAATTGGATTCAATAGTCACGGTGTATTGTGGCAAATATTTGCAAGCAAAGCCAGCGGACGCAAGCATCGAAATGTGGCAATAAGTTATGTATACACTTGAATATATAGTATGTGACATAACATTTTGGTATCTCAGAAAAGCCTTGATTTCTATAAAACCAACATTACTAATTGTTTGTGCTTTGAAAGTCAATATTAGCTAAAGAATTTCTAATAGACTTAATAATTTCCAATTAAGCTTTCTGCATAAGTGCATATGTTGGTTGGACTTCTAGTAACTACTTGCAATGAGCCAGTAAGTTAATGGAAAATTAAAGCAGTTTACGCACTCATATGCGATAGCACTTTCACAAGCTAGTACATAATTGCAAATTCTGCCGTAAATTTATTCTCTATCACTTGCACAAATTCCATTCAACTTGACATATAAAAGATTACAATCAGAATTTACAGTATGTATGTGTGTAATCATGCACTTACATAAATATGTCAGTAAACAATAAGTATCTAAATTTCACAATATTTGTAATTGCCACCATGCAAGCTCGCTTCAGCCGATAATTGCTTATTTGTTTCTTTTCCAATAGTCTTTCAATTTTCATATAGATTATACTAACCAAAGATACAATAGCGGTTATTAATTTAATTAAAATCAAACTTACACTGGCGTGCTCCAAAAATTATATTTAATTTGTATACTCTTTAGATTAAGAAAATAATTTGCCACCTTCCTACGGATTTATAATGACGGTAATTAAAAAGGCGTGTGTACTAGCTTCTTACGAAATTTGATATGTAAACATCTGTGTGCCGCTGTGCAAGACATTAGCCGATACAGTTACACAAACTTTAAACAGTAATTTTATTACATTTTCTTTATTTTGTCGAGACCAGTACACAACTTTTTCATAACCACTTCGTAAATAGTTCAGCACTATTTCTGGATCATTTCGTGACTATAGTCGCGTATAGTCACAATAGTATATCGTCATCCTTAACCTTGCCAAAAGACTTTTTGTTCCCGTGGTCCTGTGAGTAGAGGTCTTTCCAATTTCTGGCATCGCGCAATAAGGACAACTTCTTTTCGTTCTGTCAAAAGCGGTTTTGAAGTCGACAAATAGATGGTGTGTGTCGATCTTATTCTGACGAGTATTTTCCAAGATTCGCGTATTGTGAATACCTACACTGGTAAGCCCCAATCAGTTCTTTGACGGTGGGCTTTCACACAATATGGTCGATAAGACCTTGGGTCCTATTTTTAGAAGGCTTATACCGCGGTAGAGTACACATAAATTCCAGGCGTCGGGCATGCGTTCATCTCCCCATATTTTTATTAACTCTCCGCCACCGTACTTAAATAGCTCAGCTTGCAGACGGCCGCTGCAGCAGCCTTGTTTTTTTTTTTTGTTTTGGTTTCATAAATTTCAAAACCAACAACCAGTCCTTATGGTATGGCCAATGCTTATAGCTTGATAATAATAGCTTGCTTGACAGGGCACTCAAATTTGCAATTGTTAAAACCACAAATAAACAATTAAAAACTAAGTTATTTCAAAAAGTTCTTTAAGAAACAATTTTTATTCATAAAAAACTTCTTTTTTGAGGTATTTTCAAATCGGTCCAGCTCGCTTAAATCTTAATATTTTTCCGAAATATTTTGGTGGACGTCTTAAAATATAATAAATTTTGTAATCCCGGTGGAAAAACCGCCACTTTTTTTGGTGATGCAGGCTTCTATTCATTGTTACCAAGAGGAGGTTTCTAAACAATGCTTTCCCTATCCTTACTAATATTATAAATACGAAAGTGAGTTTGTTTGTTTGCTATGCATTCACGCTTTAACTACTCAACCAATTATCATAAAATTTTGTGCACGGCTAAATGACCCCAACTTAAAATATAGGATAAATTTAATCTCGATTAGACAAGAGGGCGTGGCACCTCTCATACAAACGGAATTTTTCATACTGCATTGCTCAGGATATATTACTGGAACTTGGTATGGAGATATATAAAATCATTGTCTACTCATGGATGAGGGCTGCCACCTTTTAAAATAATCACAATTCAATTTCAACTTAGGGAGTTATTTATTTGAACATTATATTAAAAAATGGGTGTCAAGAGGTTTAAAAAAAGCTGTATCTCGAATATATTTTGAAAAGGGTTGCCACCTATTTGACAAGTCAAATTTAAATTAATTATACGCAAACTATCTAAAGAATTAAAATAGGGTTGTCTAACGAAATATTGTTAAAAAACCTTTAGTTCGAAAGTTTTGAATAATATTTAAGTCTTTCACAAGGGTTGCCACCTTTTCAAAAATTAAATTCAATTATTTTGAATTGAATATTACAGTAAAAGGTGCGCAATGGTTCTGGCAGTTGATTTATCGGTGGTGATTTGAAATTTATCCCAGCCCAACTCAACCCTGTTGTCTTCGAATGAAGCTTTAATAAAGTTTTAGTTTGAAAAATGTTTGAAGATGGTTAAACAAATTTTAAACCTCCTGGGATTTAATTGAGTTTTCTTGAAATAAATTTTACTCAGTGTAGCAGTTTGAAATTTCATACACTCAGCGAAGCGGGTGAGGGCGATCTAGTATATTATATATGTATACATATAAATGTTATCCCTTAGGGAGATGGTGTAAGGTTGCCACTTATTTTCTAGTCTACACAATTTATCTAAAACATCACAATATAGATATCAAATGAAAAGTAATGTCGAGAACTTTGGTCAGAAAATGTTTTCCGTCACGGGCGTCACGCTTCTATATAATAAAAAGCTTTATTTTGTTAATTTCAACAAGCATTTTTTTTTTTTGTATGTCTAAACAGTACATATACGCTCAAGATATGTACCAATTATTCCAGCGTATTGCGGAATTTTAATCGAAAGAGACATGGGTATCATCATTTCTAAACTACATAAGTATGAAAAAATATCACAAGAGAGAGGTTTAAGGTAGTTTTAGTTTGAAAATATTTTGAATGTGGTAAACAATTTAAAATGAGCTTCTTTTCGAATATTTCAAGTATGTTGAATTAAATTGAAATGAATTACTCTTAATATAGCGCTTAGAAATTTTATACACACAGCCAGGCAGGTGAGACCGATTTAGTTTTGTATACATCTCAAAAAACTCCAAATTATCGGATAAATTGCTAAGTAATTCCTCAAACATTTAGGCAGATACACTTCCATCTCTTCAATTACTATAGACGCAGCACTGTGGTATCTGGAATAGTGAGCCGCACCATTAAAGAAAATAAGTTCGTAGTATAGCTTACTAGTTATCTTTGAAATCCCAAAATTAATGCTAAGCATCGCATGCAGTAAAAAATAAAATATCATGCGATTTACTCAACAAAATACATTGAGCGCTGGCGCATTCACACTCAGACCGTAATGAAGGGAAATTTCTCAGTGTAGCCGTATTTCGGCGCTCACTCTCTCAAAACGAAGTCCTGTTTATTTTACGCTTCCTATCTCCGACTCGTCGGATATGCTCGTATAAGCTCTTACCGAACAAAAAATGATGTAAAAAATATCAAATATTTCGCTTTGCATTTATTGTTATACCTACATATGTGTGCGTTAGCCACTAATTTGCCACGAAAGCAACCAACTCAGCCTCTTTTAGAGTTACAGCTAGTTACGATGTAGCTAACTGTGAATATGTATGTATGTAAATCGGTATGTCGATGTGTGTGTTTAAATATAAATGCATGTATTCGTGCCTAAACTTGATTTCGTAGAAGGACGCCGGCAGCAGTACATATACATATGTACATATATGAAACGAGTGTGCATAACTTTTCACTTTCACCAAAGCAGGCAAGAAAGAGTCTGCAACTCGTTGCTACAAGTGCATATATACATACTAACACGTTGGCTATAAATAATTTAAGTCACAGCAACAGTCGTGCAACGCATTAACTGCTCATTAATGAGCAGCAACAACAACAACAACAACAAGCGTAAGCATGAAAACCATGTCATGGCAACCCACCCAGCCACACTCCTCCGCCAGAGAAGCAGCCAAAAGCCAAAGCGCGAAAGAATTCAAATGTATTAAGTGTGGCTAATTGAAAATTTTCGCTATGCGTCAGTGGATGCAGGGCGCCAGCCAGGCAAATACATAGACGCGCCGATAACTACGCAAATTACATAGTACAAGCAAATATGTACATATATGAAAATATGCTTGTATGTATGTCAGCTATTAAAAATTAAGCGCAGCAACAACAACAGTACATACTGTATTTGAACAAAGCAAGTGCTCATTAAAGGCGTTAAGCGATTCAACGAGCGAAAGCGACAACGACGACGCCGACGCCGACGCTGGCAGCCGAGTAACTAAGTAATTAATGATAATCGCCAAAGTTAAAAAACTGCAACAATATGGCCGAAACAATGCCGCATTACGTACGCAAGTAGATACCATTGCGTCGTGCTAGGGGAGAGTGCACTTTTGCGAAAGACCCCACACACACACACACACACAGTCACGCTCAGCCATGTACATATGTATGTATGTATTTGTAATCAATTTCTAGCGCATTTGCTGCTGCCTTCGCGTGAAGCAAAAAGTTTAATTGAAATTTAAACTTTTCCTCCAAAGTCGAGAAAAATTTTCGAAATTTTGTTGTGAGTTCAAGCGGTAAAATTCTGTATGCATGCATGGCAGAGAACAACGTGTTTGCAGTCAACTGCTTGCAATAAATTAATTTCATTTAAATTTTTCTCAAGCGACATATGTATGTATGTATGTACATACGCACGAGGATTACTTGTATGTATGCAAACATATGTATTTTATATGGCTGCCGCAGTATAAACTGACTGCGGTTTTTTATATGTGTTCAGGCGTTGTTGATTATGTGGCATATGTGGCAAATATTTGTTTATTTTGTTTTGGAAATTGGCCAAAAACAATTTTTGCAACAGCTAGTTGGATGAGTTACAGAGTTGAAAATTGAAGCTGGCGTACAACAATGATTTGCATTAAGATAAACACTTTTCGTGGCAGAGTTTTAATACTTTAAACAATTGTTACAATTTTCAGCAAAATTTAAAAAAAAACTTTTTTTTGCCAATTATTTGCATATACAAATACTGGACTAGCATGGTAGCAGCGTCACAATTGTAACCATAAAGATACCAATCCCGTGACTACAGGGCTTCTTAAAAGTAAAATTAACAGCAAACATTGAATTTTAGCAGTATTCTTCAGCGGCTTTCTTTGGCACAAAAGGAGCCTTTAACAATGCCCTTACATGTAGAAGTTATCCATGGAGTGTTTTAGACACTTTTAAGGCTTATCACTATCAACTCTGTACAAGTGAAGCTCAAATAGGGGGTACGAAAATCGTGGCCTATTCCGATGATTTTAGTGGGAAATTCATAAAAACAGTACTACTGCTATTTACGAACAGAAATATGATCCCAAGCATTGAATTACCGAAGTTGAGTGGTCAAATCCAAGATTATCTAATGCGCAAAATGCACCGCACATGTAGTTGCTCAAATACCAATAAACCGTGTGTACACCACTTTTCGATAGGCCCGATAGTATCTGAGAAATTAATAATTAATTTCAGATTTTTTTTTTTATGAAAAAATTACAAAAATTCAAACTTTAACAGAGAAAACAAATTAGAAATAACAGTTTCTGTGTAAATTTTTTTATTTGTGTTAAAGCCTGGTCTCTTACAAAAAAAAAAAAAAAATCAAGCAACTAATTTAGAAAATCGATGAAGAATGTTACTCATACGCCATGTACACTCTTTCCAGCTAATTTTTTATACAAAAAATCCTTGCGAATTGTCATTCGACCACTCATTGATTTTCTTCATTAGTACATTGATTTTTTGGTAACAGAGACGGTTTTAACAAAAATTTAAAAACCTTACACAGAATCTGTTTTCTTTTAATTTTTTCCCTCTTAAAGTTTGAGTTTTTTTTTAATTTTGGCATCAAAAAAACAAAAAACTTGCAATTATCAATTAATTTCTCAGCAACCTTCAGGCTTATCCAAATATCTCGAAAACTTATCAATGGAAAGAAAAATTAACACGATTTTCGGAATCAGCGTGCAATTCTACACAGGAATTGGGCAGAGTAATCAAAAAAACACAAATTTGTGATCCAGTGTATCATAGTCGGCTTTTACATGAATCCATTCCTTGAAAGCCATTTTTGCTCTATCTGTTTTGTTTTTTCTATTTTCTGATTTTTTTAGTTTAAGTGAGGCTCACCGTCTTCAAAACAGTCACAACTCAAAATTTGGCATTTTTTAGATAATGCGTTAAAAATGTACACATAGCTTTTATTTACCTTTCAGCAAAAGCTAGAGCAAATTTTTGTTATAATTCGTTAAAACAAAAAAACCTAAGGTAAAGTCGCCCTTGGTCATATGATTAGCATATGCTACGAAATAGTTTATCGCATTTTCTGACGAACGTACTATTTTGAGTTGTGCCCCTTTTGAAGACGGTGTGCGATATGTATGCGCCAAAATTTGATTACTTATACGCCCTGTCGCTCTACATTTGTGTTTCAATAACAAACAAAGCTAATTATATTAGCGAATCATGCCAAATTGGGCTGCAAACTCGAAAATGAATAGCACGAAAATTGATAGGTAGACACATTTATGTGTGCCTACATGCGCATGTATTTATGTAGGCATGTATGTGAGGGAACAAACTGTAAATTTATAGAGAGTCAACATAAAGGGACTGTAATCTCAGTCAGTGCGCGCTTACCCATCTGCCTACATACACACGTATGTACTTACATACATACATACATATGTAATTAAAAACTCTCCAGCGACTGCTTGATGAATGCTTTTACAAATCATTAAATAAAAATAGATTGTGATTGCAACTGCGAGCAACCCTTTGAGGATATTTTCACACTACAAAAACTCTAAAGCAAATGATATTTTGCAATGAAGGATTTACAACAAAAAAAAAAAAAGCGCTGCGTATAAAATTTAACTGTTTCCATTTAGCAATGATTGTGAAAGTTTTGTCGACTACCTCATGCCACTAAGTATGCGTGAGTATGGTCGCTGGAGTATTAGCAGACCACAATTCTCGCGCTGTAATCAGCATTGAAGCGGAAGTTAGGGAACCAAAAACAAATACAAAACCAATGGCTCGAAGTACATACGTATGTATGTATGGAAAAAACCCGCAACAGTCCCACAACCCAAAGAGACCCTAAAGGCGTTTTGTGCCAATACAAAAGTTAAAATTCATGTTTACATTTTTGCAAGTTCATTTTGAGAGCCTCAAAACATCCTATTCATGGATGTGGCAGGTAGCTGATATGGGAAATACAATAAGGGTGTTTGTGAAGGCATGAGGCACTTTCAGCATGCATAATCAATGAAGAGCTGTTTTTTTTTTTTTTATATGTATGAGTATTTGTGTAAATACATAAGTACATAGCGAGCAAGACATCTACATAAAGGATAATATAATAGCGAATTCTGTGTAAAAGAAAGAGGGAAACTGCTCGCACGTGAAGCGAATATGCGTTAGATTTCACCAGAAGCCCTATGTAAAATGATGGAAAGTTTTTGAATTTCTCACATAAACTTTTTTTAGTACCAAGCTTATGTAACGCATTAGTTAACAGATGGGGTTCTTACTGGGTACGCATATATATACATGATTTTTTCACATAAACACATAGCATTTTTTTTCTGAGCATTTTATAAATAAACCGACCCAGCTTCCACGACACATTACGTAAACATTTTTCTTTTTTTAGGTCAGCAATCCACTTCATTCTATAGTTCTTTTTTTATATGCTATAAATAAGCGCATAAATATGTATGATATTCAAAAGACTTTAAATTGTATATATTTAGCTATGAATATGTTACCCAATCACTCGACGAATGGTCAGCTAGCTGATCAATATTGAAAAAAACTCCAAAAATATAAAAAATTTAGCTTATGTATATAACCAGCGATACACAAATAAATACATACTAGTGAATTTTAATAAGCAGTGAAATATGCTGACTTTTAAAATGTTTTCGCATCCTAGAAAAACACTATAGCCCACTGAAATTTTTTACCGCATTATCCTTCCGCATATTCGTACGTGCCGATATGCCAAAATTATTTGGCTAATAAAATTCGTGTGCATACATACTCGTACTTTAAAGGGTCATTGAAAATTTTCAAATGGATTTTCACCACATTTGCACTTTTGCATTTGTTATTCAAAGTGCGTACACTAAATGAAATAAACAGCAAGAGAATGAAGTGTGAATTGGACGATTGTTGAGAGTTTTAGTAAGACCAATGGAAGACTGATTTTTTGTAATAATGGTGAAGCATTTTAACTACTTGGCATGATTGGGCGTATCAGGGCATTGTTGAATTTGTTTTCACTTATATTTAAAGCAGAAAATTTTTACTTTATTTTTCTCCTAAATTAGTATATAAATACCAGCTTCTGATCAGTTTAACGTTATTCATTCAGCCATGAACAAATTACTTATCAACTTGAGATGCACAATAAAATTTTGACAAACAAATATTGTTCCAGAACATGATCAGTTAATCAAATTTCAACTAAGTTTACCATTTACCATTTCACTATAAATGAAAGTAACTTATATTTTGTAGTCAAATAGTTTTTATACACATGCAATGATTAAATAATATGTATATCGACACCGAGTGAAGGATGGGCCTATCCCGGCAGCCAGTTCGAAAACCCCCAGAATTTTATTGAAGAAAGCCCTATTCCAGAATTCCATTAAAAATATCCTATCTTAGAATTTGTTTGAAGAAGGCCCTGTCTAAGAATTCGGTTCAAAGACGCCCTATCTCAATTGAAAATATATTTAAAATGTGCTAAGACAGGGCGTTCTTAAACCAAATTCTTGAAAAGTTTCCGGAGATAGGGCGTTTTCGAACTTGCGACCGAGATAGGTCGATCTTCCACTCAGGTATCGATTTGTAGAAACTCTCTATTTTTTTATTTCAATATCATATTGTCATATTTTATTGAGCTTAGACAAAAAAAATTGATTTAAACTTGGACGAAAGATATCCCATTAAATTCTTTCAAATTAAATTGTTGCAAATACGAAAGTTTTTTGTATTGCTAATATTCGCTTAAACTGAATTTTGTTTCTTTAAACCTCGTTCGTTTGATACCCTTATTACAAAATTTCATTTACTTAACTTATTCAATAAACATAAAAAAAATTTAAAATTATTCTTGAAAAAAAAACGTGTTTTTAATATGAAAATAGCAAGTATGATAAAAAAATTGGAAGGTAGAACCGCTGAGAGGAATTTTTCAAATTCTTGACGTTTGCAAGCAATTTAATTTTAAAATTTTACACACAAACTCACACACACATACATTCTCATTTTCAATCTCAAACAGCAACAACTTGGAACAATTCCTTTTTTTTTACTCTCAATTTTATATGATTTTAAAATGTTGGCAAATCTCCATTTTTTTCTCTCACTTCTCAGTTTTTTTTTTAAACAAAATCGTGCTACGAAACTAAATAAAACTATTAAAAGAAATATTAAAACGCCACAATAAAATTGACAAATAAAGCTTTTTTAAACATCTTTTGTTAGACATCTATGTATATTGTAAGATTTCTTTAAATTTAATGCATTTAAAAATGTGGCAATCTTCTTCAAGAATACTTTTAAATTTAGCTTTCTTAAGCCCGTTTGGTTTGATATCAATAAATTTTAATTGGCGTATTCACAACGGTGACGTAAGTGTCGTATTGTTGTATGTCGTAAACTTTAAATGACTAAAATTTGATCAAGGGGGTCCGCAAAGTACCATCCAAGTCCTATTATGCTTTTTCCCAATCTTAAAAAATAGTTGGTTGTGGTTTCAAGTTCTCTAAGCATTTATTTAAGCTTTTAAAGTCTACGACATACAACAATACGACACTTATGACACTGTTGTGAATCCCTCAAATATATCTTTTAACTTATAAATTAAATTGAACTTGACTTTTAATAAGGTGGCAACACCCTTAAAAATTTTATGAAGTAAATATTTCTTAAACTTCTTTCGGTGAACCTTAACATTTGATTTGGACACAGGCCCTGCGGAATGGTAGCGCGCACTGCTAACCACTACACCAGAACTTATTCTAGTTAAATTCGTATTTTAAAAGGTGGTAAGGTGGTTTTAATTTTTTTTTTTAATAAAGCTTTCTTAAACCTCTTTGGTTTAATTATATATTATAGGCAATATTTCAATTAACTCATTTTTTTTAATTTAATTTGAATTTTAAGCAGGTGGCAACCCTCTTCGAAAGTATTTCCGAAATGAAGTTTTCTTAAATCTACTTCTTGGATGCGTATTGTGATATACACTAAATCTAACTCACAAACAAATTTGAATGTAAATTTTTTTTAACAAGTGGCAACTCTTTTTTACCCTCTACCGCATACGAAGCCAAATATGATTTCACTACTTTGGTAATTTTTTTATTTATACTAATGGCCAAAACAACTTTTCCTGTAGTACCTAGAATTAATATAATCTTCGGTAAATAAAGTTGAATCTTTATTTTAACTTACCTCAAGGGAGTATTCACAGCAAAGAATAAAATAAATAACAAAAAGCAAAAACAAAAGGTAAATGCGTATCTGGCCAAATATTTAGCGAATTACTCAGAGAGCACAGCATATAGTGGGAACGTACATCAAAGCTGCAGCCGGCAGCTAAAGTTTCGATTGAAATATTGGCAAGATTGGTTAGTCTACTCTAACTTATTGCTTATCTCACCTGAAATTTGTAAAAATGTGTAACTTATGTACATACATATTGCCTCCGTGGCTAAAGTATCATTTTCTCAAAACAATAGAGTCAGCGGGAAAGAAATTCCCACCAGTATTTGTAGGTCACCTTTGCAACAACACTCTTGAGAATGACTCGTAAATCAACTGCTGAGTGCATTATTTTCTACTCAAATCTTACATGAATTCATATTTATCCATATAATTTTTGATTTCTTAGTTTGTGCTACGTGCCAACCAATACTGCCAATCAGTTTCCTAAATTTCACATAACATTGTGACCTTATCGTATCCTTACTCATTTTTCATACAAAGCAAATTCAACATTCTTCGCCCTACCGCCATTCGAAAGCAACCATTGTGAAGATGTGAAAACTACTTACAGATTTTCGATCATTTTTTACATATTTTCAAATCAATTTCTAAGCTGCCTTTACATATATCGTTGCAATCAGTATAAACTTAGATATGGATAAATACATGCTGCATACACACGCGTACACGTATAAATGCAAATAGTATTAGGATACACTAACTCCATACACCATTATGCAGACAAAGACCCGAACTAACTTTTACCGCTATTATGTTTTCCCCACTTTTCCAACCATTTCCGTTCACAAGCTAGCCAATTGACCAACCTTCTGACTTTCAATGCACTGCAACCATTTCCTTTCCACTTGCCACTTACCACTTGCCACGCACAACAAACGTATCAGCAGCAGTTGGCCATGCGAACTTGCAGCACCGCAACCTTTTTGCATTGTTCTTTTGCCGGGCAAACGACAGCATGCTCATATGTATGTATGTATGTACGAAAACTGCACCGCCGCCAAGCGCAACGCAATGCCAATTTATTTAATATTCCATACGTGCCACTGAGTTTTCAAATTTTTCGCTTCACCAACTTGCCATCCATTGTGGCAATATACCAAGCGGATAAGAGTGCCTGACTGTCCTTTTTGCCTTTGGCTGAATTTGTTAGCTACGCAAAATACATACATACATACATACATACGTTTGTTACAATGCGCTCAATTGTAAGGTAAATAGAGAATTCTAAATTCCCTAGCAATCCCTTAGCACAGCGAAGATGAAACAATAGTTATGGCTGTATGTAGTATGTAGTTGCAGTTGTTGTATTAATAATAGCATTAGTGGCAAGCTATATATGCGTATGTATGTATCTATGTATGTAGTGCCCTGGGAGTACAATGTCCTTTTTATTGCAGCAGCACTTTCAATTTCTATTGTTCGCAGTCATCAGTAATAATTGGTTTTTTTTTCTATCTTTTTGTCCGATTTTTGTTATTACATACATATTTTACATTTTTCTCCTTTGTTATCGTATCGTTGCCCTGCTGGCTAACTTAAGTAGCTAAAAGTGACCCAACTTTTGTGCAAAAGCAAAATACCAACGCCATCAAGCGCAGTTTAGGGGTTAGCAAGTGCCCGGATGGGGAAGAATGGAAAAGATACGGCCACAATACATACGTACTACTACATATGTAGCTACAGTGAGCAATACGTGGAAAGATGCACATAGTTCTGTTTAAGTAAAGTATTACAAGATTTCTCTCACTGCCATTTGAAGTACTTTGGCGCTTTAGGACTCAGCTGCTGCAGACTTTTAAAGTTTACAAAAGTGCAATATTAGCCAACAACTTTAGCTAGACGAAGCACTCTTTTGTGTTCTATTGATGCGCAAAATGGCCACTAACGTGTTATAAAGAGTATGAAGTACAACGCAGATTTAAAAATAATTTGTGAAAAGGTGATTACTTGAAGTAAAAGTTTTCGAGTTTGAAGTGGAAATGTATGCAATGAATAATATTATTATTCTTAAAATTCTTTAGAATCGGCGTTAAATCTGAGTCATAGGGAAAGTTTTTACTTAAATAGTAAAAAGCGACGCAGAATGTACGATTTGGGAGTGTCGATGGACAAAAGCGTAAAAACATGGGTTCGAAAGCTGACATAATAGTGTATGAGGAAAAAATATTGCCATTATATAATTAAACCAAAAAATGTCATTGAAAAATTAACTTTTGAAAAAAATGAATACTTTGCTGGCTTGCTCCAACAAACAAATTTTGGTTTTTGGTTTTATGGATCTTTCTTTAACCGAGGATTTCAATTTTTTTAACTTGCAAAGTCAACTTTTTAACCAGATTTTTTTTAATATGCTCATTAAATTCAAGCAACATAAAGTGCAAGTTTTAAGTTGCTAAAAAAGAAAGGAGTCGAATATACTTTGTATGGAAGGGAATGCGTTAAAAAATTGCCAAAAATCTGCGCAAATTTTCAGCAACTTAGTACTTGCACCATCTTATACTATAATTTACATGAGCTACAAAACAACATACTCAAAAAAAATTCTAGAAAATCTGATTGAAATGTTGAAAATTTAGTTGCAACTTTGCAATTTAAAAATTAGCATTTTAATGATTTCTTAGTCAACTTTTGACAATAAATTTGAATTTTTCGGTCGAAATATACATGAAAAGTCTGTAAACCCAAAAACTTTAAAGTTTTTGTTGGAGCTAGCGAGCACAGTCTTCATTTTTGTTTTTTTTTTGTTTTGTTTGAAGTTTAATTTTTCAACCAAAATTTTTGGGGGTTGAACATAGGGATTACTTGTATATTATTTCCTCATAGGCTATTTTGTCAGCTTTCGAACCCATATTTTTATCTTATTCCTATCGCAAGATTTTGTCCATCGACACTGTATGGCGTAACAAGTATCACCCTATTTGAAGCCGCATTATATGAAATATGTATATAAAGGAGCAGGTTTCTTCTCCTCTCTGCGTCAGGATCCCTTTTCACATGGGGAAATATCCAAGCATTTTTCAGGCGGTTAACGCCATCTGCATATCTGTGTGCAGAACCAATTACTTATGCACAGTTGATGCCGTAACGCGAGGATCATAATTCTAAGTGATAGCCAGGCGGCATTGAAGGAAATAAAATAATTGTTAGTTACTTGGTAAACACAACGTCATCCAGCTAGAATGAGTACCCGGCCAAATGGGGAAGCCGAAAGCCATCACTCCAATTGACTACGAGTTTTTCCTTCCATTAGATCACAATACTATTAAGTAGGAGCCCATTAATGAATGGAACTCACTGAGGGATTAAAACTGGCTTAGCTTTGTAGAACTGCGCCAGGCAGAGAGTTGACTGGCAGGATATAACAAGAGGTGGTGCCAGAATCTAATTAGCCGCCCAAAAGAAAAACTTATGATTCTAAAAGGTATCCAAGGCCATGCAATGAACGGCGTGTGAGGCATTTTTGAATTGATGAGCGGAGCCGCTCAGGAATAAAAGCCACTTACCGCCCCGCCGCTCACTGCGTGGTCTCGGCCTAAGAGGGCTTCTGTTGACAATAGATCACTGAATTGTGGTGCACTCCCCATTTTAATATCAATCTATCTATCTTTAATCCTCATTATATTGACGTCAAGGAATTATCGCACCATCATTACAAATTCGTACCACATCTACACATATGTATGTATGTACTACTAGCAGGGTACCCCACGTCGTTCGGGGTGACCAAATAAAAATCTAAAAACGATAATACAAACCTTGTCTTCCGCATAAAAAGGAGACATATTATTTAGAACTAAATTTTTGATATGTCTGAATACCAAATTTCAAGTGCCTGTGACTTGGGGTTCCGAAGTTATGGCTGATTAAAAATTTCACGCCTATGGGAGGTGCCACGCCCCCTTGTTGGATCCGAATTTTTTCCTCCCTGTTATAAGCCCAGGTGACATGGCAATACTCTGTCAAAATTTCGTTCGATTCTGCCCGTCCGTTTAGGCTGCAACCTGGCCCATACATACATATGTACATACATACCTTCACAAATATATGGTAGATGTAGTATAAAAGGCAAGTATCAGCCGATACTTTCCACAAAATGCATCTTATTACGCAGACTGCGCTAATTTGACTAATTGGACAATTAGCGACCAAAGAATCTCTTTATACTTAAAAATAGACTTTTCGATAGCAATGGCTTGTGCCGCGTTAGGGGATTGTATTTCTTTTTCCATAGTAAGCTGCGCAGTTGGTTGTGAGGGAAAAGCTTACGGGCAGAAGCGCAATATTAAGCAGAAAGCTTTTAGCTATATTATGCAAAGTTTTTAAGTAATAAAAAGAAACAAAACGTGACTTTGCTTGGCGTTATTTTGTAAAATTAATTTAACTAGTGTTCGCCCAGCGGTTGAAATTCAACCGCTAAAATTAAGGATAGTTTATGTGAGTTGAGTTGAGCTGAAATAAAATTTGTTGGAATGGGTTAAGTGGAGGGGAGTTTAGCTTAGTACTTAGCATAACATAACATAGAATAGCATTAGATTCAATAACATAACATATGTAGCATAACACATCACAATATA
>NW_016162518.1:31915-42620 GCF_001687245.7 Rhagoletis zephyria
GCCTGCACATCAGCATCAAAATACCTTTCTAATGATATATAATTGTTTATACCTTAGAAGTACAGTTTAGCCGTAAAAGGGGTGTAAAGGAAACATGATTGCCTATTTATATAATTGATATGCACATACTTCGTTTGCATTGAGTTGCTTTATCAGCTAAATTACGAAGTAGTGTACTTTGTTGGTCCTTTATTTACTGCAGACCACAGGGAGTATTAAAATTTTTTAAAAAGTTAATATTTAAAGCAAATACTTGGCTTGGATTCAGTTCTACGTTTCGCAGAAGAGTCGAGGTTCTTACAAATATATTTACCAGTTTTGAAATAATATAATTTATGTTCATACTATTTACATACACAGGTATTACATACCAGTATATTCGTTTGTTTGCAGTTAGTAGCACGACATTCATGAAATTGCTCAATTCATAATCTTAACTCGTAATGTTGCAAGGATAAATGTTTTACTTTGCCCTACAAATTTCATACTCCTGCGCGCACACAGCGCCACCTACTACACCAGCCAATGTCAGCACTATGTAGTAGGTAAATAGGTGCTACTCCCAGGCACTTCATAGCTTCTCTTGCTTTGCTTTGTGTAACTTTATCATATTTGCCATCACGCTATAGTATCGCTTGTCCTTTCGTTTCAGCTGGTACTTTTTATTTGCGTTCAAAGTCTTTAGCTCTGCTAACGACATTGAGCTGCATAATTTTTCACAGCCTCATTAAAAAGCGCTTCATTAATTTTTGCCAATGGTAGCAGCGTCATTAGCACAACAAAATGGCAAAAGGAGCATGGAATATGGATGATTATATATGTATATATACCAACATATTTCACGGTGTGGATTGGAGTTGAGAAATCTGTGAATTTAGCTTTTTTTTACAAAATTAACGCAACATCATTGCACTGTGCTTGAACTCAATTTATATCCTGATGTGCATGAATCCAGACTTGTTTGTTTCACTGCTTTATTTGTATCTAATTTTTTTTTTATTTGCTTTCTCGTTGTTTTTACTTTATTTATTTTTTTTGCCAGCTTTTTCTCGCCTTTTCTCAATTATTTGCTTTTTAATCCATGAGTTTAGTGCATCTCTAAGCGTTAAGTAATCCCCAGCATATTAAGTTATTTTCACTTTATTTATCTTACTTTGCACCCTCTGTTGTTTTTGTTTTTCTATTTGTACTGTTTTGGCTTTTGCCTTTAAAATGCATTCAATGCAGTTCTGCTTATTTACTCACCTAGTACTAAGCCAAAGCAAACTCACTTTACTGCAGCTACTTGTTGGCCTGCCTGTAGTCGCTGCTGTTTCTTGAGTTGCAGTGTGGCTTTCGTTGTTTGCCTTCTGCTGGAGTGTAAATATATGATGAAATATTTTTCGTATTTAAGAGCTACACTCGCAAGGGTAAACACATTGGTTGCATCTGAGTACTTAGCGGAAGATGCATTAGTAAAGTAATAGAGCCATTCAAGGGTTGCCTAATTTTGAGTTTTTCATGTACCTTCTAAGTATTTATTGTTCTTATATGGTACTCGGTTTGGGCCGAGACCAAAAAAACTTCGCCTTTAACTATCTCATTTGCGAAGTTGCACCAGTTGTCCATCCCGACTGCCGACAGTTCCCTCTGCACTTGGTCCTTCCATGAACTTTTGGGCGCCCTTGTTTCCATTGTCCACCCATGTGTGCGGTGCCAAATGATGTTTTTACCGGAGCGTCGTCATCGCAATCGTTGTATTTTTATAAACTTAAATATTTCTCTCGAAAACCTCAAAGTCTTTTCATCCTTATTTGACGTCGTCCATATTTTTACGCCATATATGTAAAAGAACAGACATGAAGATATTTTTAAATCGTAGTTCCTGTTCGTCATGTATTTCAATTGCCTTGGTATCAGGCCTTCCATGCCAGTACAATATACATATGCCAGCAGCATCGTGCTTTGTTGTATATGGTGCCGCTACGGTTCAGATTAGCAGCTCTTATTACGCTTCGTTCGCTTTCATATTGAAAGAGCCGCACGAGAGTGAATCGCCTGTCCAAAACCTCCTTTTGTCTCAAATGCTGAGCAGTCCTTCTCAATTTTGGATATTGCCCTTGCGCATTTTCCTTTTCTGACAATAATATATGACACACATTGTCCATGACCCCACTATTTTGTAGTACCTAAATGAGGCAAACCAGGTTCCTGGATGCGATGAGTGTTTAAAGCTGATCCCACATCAGCTTTGAGCGGACCACGGTTGCCTTCAAGGCGAGAATCGCAGCCCGCTTATCAGACTGTAGGTAAATGTGCTTCCTGGTCGTCCTACTTTCTAAATACTGTCTCGGCGGTAGCTCAATCACATGCACCTCGACTTGAAGGACAGAGTTCACTTGCCCATTTTATTGTTAAATAGCCTTCTAGATTGTCTGGATTGGATAAATCTGATGAATTTCGTACAGTGGGAGGATATCCTGGTCTTCTAATTGGCGTCACTCACTCGCCGTAAAATCGAAGGCCCTGAAATAGCATAGACTTTGCACTTAACATCTACCTCGGACAAGAAGAACAGAAAAGATCATCTTCTCGCCTAGTTAATTTTTGAATTAATTTAAAAAAAAATGCAACAAACTTGCTTTTTAAATTAGATGCCCTAGAAATATTCTGAGTATGCAGTTTTGTAGCCCATTGAATTCTAGTAGATTAAAGTGCAAGTTTCAATTGGCTAAAAATTACCGTTCATTTTTTTTGTCCAATTTGCTTCTATATAACGAATTAACACACTATATTTTTATATGGAAGAAACCCGTAATAACTTCGACGAAAAAAAAATGTGTTGCGGCTATAATTTGCTCCACCGCTGTATGTATAAGATAACGATTTCTGCAGTTACTTTTCGTTGAAGGCATTTCAGGTAATCGCCCACATTTCGTACATTTCAACACCTGCCTAGCTGAAATGCACACCATACTGAGTGTTTATCAGCTTGCACATATTAAAATGCATACACACATACTACATATATACATACTTATGCACTGCAATCACCGCAGATGGCACGTGTTGCATATCAAAATCTGATGGGCGGGACTGGCAGCCGCCCTTCACCATTTTAGCGCCTGCATTTTTGTTGCTATACAAAATCAAATAAACTTGTTTGTAGTTGCTTAAGCTGTTGAAATGTAGCTAAATGTGCCAAAATACGAGTAATGTGTTGCATAGTGGCAAAATTGTATTAACTTTTTTTTACTTTGGCTTGCGTTTTCCTAATGGAATTGTGTTTGCTATATGTTTAGTACATATGTATGTATGTGTATGCATGCGTCTTGAGAACTTTTCCATTGAGGATAGCTGAAAGCAACGAAGTACTTTTGTAAAATTGGGGATCTATTTCAGTTAAGCAGTTGCGATTGTAAACTAATGGAATAAGTGGATTTAGCATTTTCAAAATGATTTGAAAACAAATTTGGTTGAGTGGAAATATTTAGCGCATTGAATTGAGTTTAAACAACTTAGCTTAAATAAGATGAGAAGATTTCACTGGAAACAAGCTGCTAAATATATACTAAAATTTAATTAAATTAAGCGAGCGGTCATATGGAATAACTAGTTTTAATATCTTGTATTATAAGGGGGATTCCTGCGGTTAGCGTTCATGCTCATGCGAGAATCTGGGCGGATGATAAACGCAGCAAAGTTAACTAATAAATAGAAGAATGAAGCTGAGGTCTAATTGTTTTGCTCCCTTGCATAGATTTTCATCGTTTTCGGTTTGAAGTTAGAAAACTCAGAAAGGATTCGTATAAGAAGGACAGCTGCATTTTCTTTATGAAAAGTATGCAATTATGCACTTCTCAAGTATCATATAGAAGAACTTATTAAGGTACCTCTAATCATGTTTCGCTTAGCTTTACGCATGCTCTGTACAAATCGTATGGAGTTTATTGCGGACTGTGCATGTCTTACCAACCGTCCTCCCTTGAGGAGGATTGTACTCACTTGCACAGCTGCTAATTAGAAAATAAGAATACCAACAAGAATATTAACGTCGCTTGGACACGAATATTTGAAGTTATATAAAATAGAATCGATTCGACCGTCGAGCAAGAAACATTGATTTGTATTAATTTGAATAGGCATCCCTACAAATTTTTATGCACTGAAAGCCCATTAAATATGCCAATAAAAAATGTGGTGCTTTTTTTTTAAGAAAAAACGCCATTTGTTCCAAATTCAAAATTTGGCAGCACTGTTCATACTGTATTATGTCTTTAAACTTTTGAACTAAATTAAATATTACTATTGAATTGGTGGCAATCCTTTATAAATGTTTTTGAAAAAAAAAAAACTTTCTTAAACCGTTTTGTTCCCCATATTGTAATACATGAGCCATTAAATCTAACTTAAATTTTAAACATTTCGCAACCCTGTTTAAAATATCTTCAAAATAAAGCTTTATATGCCTATTTCGGCAGACATTAATATTGTTATTAATATGTAAGTATTGGCTATAATAAACTCGACTTTTAAACAGACCACAACGCCACTTAAAATCATTTTTGAAGTAAAGCCTTCATAAACTTTCTTAAATAAGTTTTTTTCCAAAACTTATTAATACATTCAAGTTTTACTTTTTCTGTTCATTTGACATCCATATTGTAAAATTTTGTTGAACTTATAATGGAAAAAAATATATAAATATAAATAAAAAATCAAAATCAAAAAGTGTCCAGTCATTTTAGCCTGAAAGAGCAAGAAACATGCTAACATATTCACTCGTTCATAAACGTTCATAATTCTATTATTAGTAGGATTTAACAATAAATAACGAAGTCCTAGTTATTTTCACTTGCCTACTTATCCATGTTCTAAGAAAATTCCCTCTAGTAATTTGTCTTGCTAACTTTTTAATGCATAACGGCTACGATGGCGCTAAACAGCGAGCAAATCGCAAAGCGGTGAGGTTAATTAGCTGGCTGTGGGCTATTATTTATACTGGAATCAGCGCATTTTTACGAATGAAAATAATCTGTATTAGTGCATTTACCTAAAAAAGTTATATTTATAGGGGTAAATGTAAAGTCACTTAAATAGTCTTTCAACTTCTCGTAAATATATTTATATGTACGAAAGTGCCTCGACTGCGTATAAGCAACGTTAGATCTACTTTAACCCCAGCAAGCAGCTATTGCAAGGATTAGAGGCTTAACAATGGTAAGGGTTTTTTTTTTATTTTAAGCTATGTCGCTATTGCAGAAGACCATCGATATGTAGAGAAAAACTTTTCTGTATGTACAAAAATTTGGTTTCTGACTAAGGTCTGCATCACCATTGTAAATTATCACTTCCTTTTTCGAATGGAATATTTATTTACTATTTTCATTTACTAAAAACGAAAAAATTAAGGAGTTAAATTAATGATTAGCTAATAAGAAACAATTAAACTAACGCTCGATTTCTGTAGTTCCAGAACTTAAAAGACATTTGTGCTGACAAACTAACGCCTCCAGCCAGATTACGTGAGCTTATTTTGAAGTTTAAAGCAATCAGTAAGTTATTATGCATATCCTTGTTGCATTGTTATCAAGTGCTTCCTTACTTTGCTAATACAATATTTTCACGCATTCATTTACTGCATGCACCAATGTAAACAAAAGCAATTAAATTTAATTAAACAAAAACATTGACTTGTGTGTAAATGTCCCTGGAGATAAGCAAGCTATCTTGAGCGCATGGCATGTCGCAAAACAACTATTGAATTTGTATATTTCTCATATTTTGCTGTCGTCAACAAAATCATGAACACTTTTGCTGTCTTGCAAATGAATATAAATTTCGCAAAGTTTTCAAGTGAGTTTAATTCACAATTTACCATTTTTGATATTATGCTTTTCAACATGTTCGCAGACTTTATTAATGTTTTGAATTTACATATCGAGGCCTAGCCGTCGAAATAACGTAAGCGACATATTTTCATTTTTTTTTTTTTATGCAGAAATGCATCTAGATTCTCTAGATATATTTCTGCATCAAAAAGAAAATTTTGAAAAAAATATCGCATACGTTATTTTGGCGGTTAGGGCTCGATATACTCCAATGTAAATGAATACATACAATTGTTTAAAGCGCTTTATCACCTAGCAAAAGCTTAAGCCAAATTTTGATGTAATTTGTTGAAAATACTGAAGGTAAAGCTTTCTTTGCCCATTTGATTGGCATCTTCTTAGGAATTGTTTCTGCGTTTTCTGGCAAACGGAGAATTTTGCGTTACTACTCTATTGACATATTATTTGATTTGCATATATTTTTCATACTTCCAAGCAAATTCTATGATCAAAAATCGCCAGAAGCATTCATTGCATGTCAATGGTCAATTTCGGGAAAGTTAACAGCTGTAGATTTCTTTTTATGGTGCAACATTTCAATTTTGTCGGAACTACCAAAAAACGGTGAGTGCAGAAAACAGCACTCAGACTATATGCCATCCATTCTACAGTCTTAGTTATCGCTTTTAATCTTTTTTCTCTATGATCTATAAATAAATCGGGACAACTTGTTGAGGATTAAAGAGCTCAGGTGTTCGCCTTTCAACACATCACCGAACCTCCAGAACTTTTACCAGCCTAGCTGTTTGACTCAAAGTTCTCACAGCACCGTACATAACCGTAACATAAAAGAAATGGATTGGTATGTAACACTTAGTTGTAGAACATTTCAATTTTGTCGGAACTAACAAAAAACGGTGAGTGCAGAAAACAGCACTCAGACTATATGCCATCCATTCTACAGTCTTAGTTATCGCTTTTAATCTTTTTTAAACCTCTATGATCTATAAATAAATCGGAGCAACTTGTTGAGGATTAAAGAGCTCAGGTGTTCGCCTTTCAACACATCACCGAACCTCCAGAACTTTTACCAGCCTAGCTGTTTGACTCAAAGTTCTCACAGCACCGTACATAACCGTAACATAAAAGAAATGGATTGGTATGTAACACTTAGTTGTAGAACAGTTCCGTCATGGTGAATTTTTCAATGACAGTTTTCATCATTAAATTTATTTTATTTGTTAATGATTTTCCTGCAGGATATCTATAAAGTATATCCATAAGCTACTGAATATCTCATTTTATTGTTATAAAAAATCCATGACACTAAAGTCGATGTGTGCGAAAAGGGCAATTATTGGCGTTTTAAATTTGGCAGAAAATCTTGGAAAACAGATTTCGACAACTGTTTACTTGTTTATGATTTTCCTGCAGGGTATCTACAAGGTATCTCCATAATATATATAAATATATTTTTATTTTAAATACTTTTATTGATAATTTTAAATATTTACTTTCCTCCCAAAGGAATGGAAAAAAAATTTGAATTTCAATAAAACGAAAACCTGACCTTGCACAAAGCCTGATTGCCTTTGTTCTGCTAATTTGGTTTCGAACGCAATTACATAAAATAAATTTAAAATGTCTCAAGTCAATTACAATTTCAGTATCCTCTACGCAACTTAGAGCAGCCACTTTGGACAGGAAATGAATTTTGCAACGTACACCCATATTTTGTGGTTGAATTCCTTTTAATATATTTTTCCATCAGTGTTCGTTCAACTTCAAAACTTGCCAGCAAACGCCTCAATGCTTCAATGCCTTGTGCAGACAAAAGCATTTTGCAGTAAAAACGAGCAAAATTCTGTGGCTTTTTTGGCTTTTAGAAAATGAAATTTCCAACAACGAATATTTTACTAAAACAAAATATTTACGACATGCAAATTCATGCGAATGTGCTACGAAGTGTAAATGAATGTGCTGTGCTATGTGAAAATTGCTTGAAATATTTTAGTTGAGCCACAAAAATGCTTATTTTTCAGAAGCTCTAAACGAACTCAAACGGCAAGGATGTGAAACGCAATTAAACAATTAGAATAACCACAATTTTTTTTTTCTGCAGCGTATTAACGAAAATATATTCGTTGTGAAAAGTTTACGTTCGAATGAATATGGATAGCTGGAAGGATGTTCAAAAAGTTACAGCTTTGAAAGTAATTGTGCCAATAAGATTTACAATTTACACATATGTAGTATTATGTACACTTCTAAGAGATAATTTGTTAGAAAAGAAGAAAATTATGCATAGTAAAAATTCGAAAGCAGATCTTTGGCGTTCGAACAAGAAGGTGGCTGCGCAGAGCAGAACCTTATGGATTTATAAGAGAATCAGTGAGGATCTTCTTGTTGAAAATCGACTGCTTCTCAGAGAAGTTCAGAAAAATAAAGGAAAAATATGTGGGGTATTTCCACGTCACGGGTGGGACATTTGTACAGTAAAAATATACTGTCTGTTTTAAATTTAGGTATAAAGTACCCAACTATTCTACATTTTGATAAAGCTGCACCTAATACACTATTCTATGAGTTATTAACAACCACGAAAAAATTCCAACTTACTTTTATATGGGAAAAAATATGAGGTATTTCCTCTGTCACGGGTGGAGCAAAAAAGAACCTGCTTTTTGGATCAGATATATTTTACGGAAACTCTACGAATTTATTTCACTTTTCTGTCGGAACTTGATGTTTTGAAATAAAAAAATAACCACGAATACTAACAAAGCAAAAACTTACACGAAACTTATTGCTTTATTATAAAAAAATTCGAAATTCCTCTGTCACGGGTGGGACAACGTTTGTCACGGGTGAGACACGTATGAATTTTTATATGAAATTAAGCTTTTAGTGAAGATTATTTATCAAAAAAAAATATAAGAAGCCAACTAAGAGTTCAATTCACTCACGTTTTATCTTAGGATATTGCCTTTTATATAGCAGAAAATGCCCAGCACTGGTAGCCAAAAAAAAATATTAAAAATCAACGCGATTTCCTAGCGCCTTCAAATTTTCAGTTTTACCTACATAAATTGAATGGGCAATAAAACCGCAAACACAGAATTTTTCTAAAGATCCTAAATAAAATTTTTTAAAAATTAAGGTGTAATTTTTAAAGTTAGTTCAATTTCTTTTATTTTTTTTACCAAGTTTGAAACGTGGATTTATGTGGTGCTAGTTATGTAATGTAGTAGACTTTTATAAAAAAAAAAAACTATAAACATTAAATTAACAAAAGAAAAAACCAGCACTGGTCAAAATGCCACTTAACCCTCATCGCTTCTTTGTGTAGGACCATATATATAAAAAAAACTAAACCCTGTATACATCAATTTTCGATAGCCCTGATAGTTCTCGATTTTCGGAATCACCGTGCGATTCTACATAGGAATTGGATAGTGGTATCTATAGAACGTTTTTGCTGTAAACCAGTGTTAATTTTCATATGGAGAAAATGAGCAACACCTTCCACTAAAAATATTGCCAAAAATCGACGCGACTTTTTTTTTAATTGTACATTAGAGTGGTTCTTAAAAATCAAATGAACGATTTTCCCAGTTTCACCCCCTCAATCGAGAGAAAGTTCAGATTACTATATGGAGACTCGAAAAATGTATAAATCAATCTGAAATCAATGTTAAATCAAAGAAAATACTTACTTGATTCACACAAATTATAAAAAAATATCAGAAAACTGGAACTTACTCATTTATTCAGGATAGTACAGAGCCTTTATTTTCAACCGATTTGACAAAATTTTTTTTAAATGGTAGCTAGTTAAATTTAGATAAGACCTGTTGAGCCCTTTTTTTATTTTTATTTGTTTATATTAAATTTTTTAGTGCAAAGTAAGGAGTAAATAGTAATTTTGAAGAAAATCGATTCTCGTATTCCAGTTAATAAGTGTTACACACTGAAAACTTTTTGCAAACAATTGGCGAGTACCCCTAAAATGAAAAAATTGCACAAGCGAAATGTTAACTGTTATAAAAAATTTCGCAAATGTTTTTTTTTCAGAGAAATTTTTCTTATCTTAAGTAAAACGACATTCAAAACTAAATTTTTGAATTTGTTTACCTAAACTTACACATGTAATTAATTATGGGGCAGAAGCATGGACAATGAAAACATCTGATAAGGCGGCGTTTAGAGTGTTAGAGTGAAAAATTCTGCGGAAGATTTACATGCCGTTGCGCGTTGGCGCCGGTGAGAGCTTTGACAAAGAGTTTGGCATAAAAACTGCATATATTATAATGGCCTACAAATTTTCTAATATAGTATTGGCTAAGTATTCCTTAAATATGTAAGTATGTGCATACTTAAGAATAAAACCATATCAATATTCAACCCTTTTGCCAGATGCGATCCACTTTAATGCCGCACATGCTATGTGCCCACTTAAACATTAAAAAAGGGCAGTAGGTACATGCGTATAACCAACGCGATTGCTTTATTAAATAATATTTGGAAATGGATAATATCTAAAGATGGCTTTATCTAAGTTATAGACACAAATATAAAAAAATCCCAGCTGGAACTTTTTCCAGAGTCGGCAGTAGCAAAATAAAAAATAAACTATTTAAGGTTTTGAATTAATTCGTATCCCAAATTTGTCTAAAAAATATTAGACAGCAAGCGCTCTAAATGCCTTTTCTTGCAAATCAAACAAAAAAGAGCCGACTGCTTTCTGCGTCATTAGCGAAAATACTGAAATGCGGTATAAATTTATCAACAAATTTCCAGCTGATTCTCTTTTTGTTCATACGCACATGCATGTACATATGATGTTCATGTTCTTCTTCTTCTTTTTTGGCGCTGTAACCGCCTAAGCGATTTTG
>NW_016162519.1:0-6558 GCF_001687245.7 Rhagoletis zephyria
AGACGCCTTTCTTATGGATCGTGGGCGGAAAGACCGAGTTTCCGCTCCACGGAGCTGTCGGTACCGGGATCGGAAAATCCGTATTTCCGATCCACGCTCCCGTCTATTATGCGTCTGCTGGAGTCGGAAAGTCCGATCCCCTCGTCGAACTAGAGAGGATAGTGGCTGCTTCCGCTACAGGTTCAATTATTTCGCCTTCTTCGATGTCAGAGTGGAGAGATTGGCGATCCGTTCCAGAGTCCGAAGCGTGAATTGACAGAATGTTTTCTCGTACCGCTGGCGACCTGCTGGCTCCACGGTCTTCGGTCAATTGGCTCTTCGTCGATCTGCAACGTTGTATGGTGCTTATTATGACTTCGGCGGCATCGATCGCGGCTGGTGCACCTTTGTTCGCGGTGTGCCATCGAGAAGCAGTTGCTGCAGAACCGCCCTAACAGAGATTCCCTCAATCGCTCTTCCGGGGTTTTTGCCCGATATACCGGGCATAGTCGGATTGGGTGCTTACCGTCGCATAGTCGGCACGCTATCGGATAACGATACTTTAAATATAGGTATTACAATCTGTAGGAAGTAGTACAACAAGTGAGTGAAGTTGCCTGAGGGTACATAGCCTCTACCAACTTGACAAACTATAGAGGTTTGCCATACATTTAGAGTACTGTTTACAGATTATTATTTTCACTTTTTTTGTTGTAGCACAAAAAAACTCCACATTCTTCGTAAGAAGTTTGTGGGCTCGCCTTGGCAATTTGGCATTTTGCACCGTATTCTCTTTACGCTCATAGTATTTTCTTGCATTGTTCTTCCTCTGTGTGCACTTGCATACATTTTTGTACATGTCGGTCCTTTCCTTGCAAGTCTGGGCGAAATGATTATAGCGGAAGCATCTGAAGCACTGCGTCAATATTATGAAAGGTTGTACCTAGATTCTTGTACAGGGATAAGTTATGTGACTAGGCAAACTGTGGCCCTTCAAGAAAATGTTCACTCTTCTGGTCGGTACTTTTATTTGATTATCCTCCTTACCACTCTTATAATTTTCATTATTGGTATAGGTGACTTATAACACTGGGTTTACACTTACTACAACTCGGCCAACTTGACTTAATGATCGGCCTCGATCAGCTGAGTTGCATTTACAATATACATACTTATAACTTATTAAATGGATCAGTGCCGCCTTTAACCTCAGCCGCGATTTCTTTACTCTTCCAAAGCTTTGTGCTACAGCTTCAACAATGCCATCGTAAGGTATTTGGGTAATTCCATTTTCAACGGCTCTTATTACGTAACGGCCATTCGGAAGTGTTGTGTGTATGATGTAAGGTCTCTAAAATTTTGCCAGAAGTTTCTTATTAACATCTACTGTCGTATCCGTGTTTTTTATCACTACGAAATCTGCTTTTTCGAATTTATTCACGGTCACAACCTACTGCTCATATCTGCTTAGGACGTACATATTTTTCTCACCACGATTATGCATCGATTCTAGCATAGGGGTGTTTTCTGGTTCCGTGAAAAAGCGAAATTCCATCGCTGCTACCGTCTTTGCTGGGCAGTTTTTGTATTTGGGTCCATCTTGCCGCATCGGAAACTGGAGCCTCTTGCGTGCTTTTCCCGGTTATGGTCTTTCGCCATGTGTCCGTTGCAAGAACAGTCACAGCAAAATGGTTTCGTCGTCGCTGCTCCGTGTTGTACTGGTATTATGGTTCCTAGCCCTGAAACACCACTGAAAACTAGAGCGCTGCCGTTGTTATCGCGTAGTCCATCTAAGATAAACACGATTAGTTCCTCTTCGTCGATCGGGGCACCTTGTGCAATCTCCTGCATGGAGAGCACGTAATGGGTTAAGCTCTTGTGTTTCTCCCATATGCGCGCTTCCAATTTCTTGAAAACATCTTTGATGCCTATGGGTTTCTTGAATTCCCGGACGAGGGCTGCTTTTAATTCGCACCAAGATTGGACGCTAACGAGTTTTAAATAGAGCTGTGCGCTTCCGGTGAGCATACGTCGTGCGAGTAGGGGCAGTGCATTTTCGTCATACCCGTAGCATTTCGATACGTGCTCCAGCTCCCGTATCCATTTAAAGATGTCGGCCCCATCGTCTCCATTAAATTTCGAGAGGGTGTTCTCGATGTCGGAAAATTTGGCTGATGGTTGTCGCGACACTGTGACTCCTTCAAGGTCAGTAATTTCCCGCTTTAATTTCAGGATTCATAGTTTTACCTAAAGCTGCTCCTTGGGTTCTGCCAATTCGCCGTTAGTTACGGTGGCGGATGCGTCGTTAGTGTTGTGCTCCTGCGTGGCCACTACTGTTGGAACTACTATTGAAGGAGTTGTACGTTCTGAGGGTGTTTATGCTCAAACTNACTGTTGGAACTACTATTGAAGGAGTTGTACGTTCTGAGGGTGTTTATGCTCAAACTGCTGTTCGTGCCGAAGTTGCTATTTGTGCTGAAGGTGTTGTTTGTACTGAAGTCATCGGTGCTGAAGAAATTTTTGCTGTAGTAGTAATTTGCGCTGAAGGTGTCGGTATTTCTGAATTTTTTTTTAGATATTAATATTTCCGACGCAGAAGTGGCGGCTGCTTCTAACGGGACTTTGACTTTTTACCGGTTGGTTGGAAATACGGACTCAACTCGTTAAAAACTTGCAGCACAGATAGCGTTTTCGTGTTTCGAGAAGGGTGTTTCACGAAGGGTCGATGTGGAGAGTATGAAAAGGTACGGACGCGATGCTGTCAATATACATTGTCCCTTCAGGCTTCCCTCCACCGTTTTTGTTGTAAAAGCACTCCACGCAGGCAGAGATGTAGTCCTTCGTATTTTCGAATACGTAGGAACCAAAAACGTCGTGTGCTGAATTGTTTCCTCGATACCATAATGACACATTTCGTCGTGACAGTACCTAACTAAACGCCAACGAACTGCTTTTGGAAGAACGAAGAGCAGTTTGTCACCACCTCGGCGATACAATCTGCTATTCTCGATTTTATATTCATTTTTAATTTGTTTGTTTCGCTCTGATTTTCGCGTACATCGTAGCACGTCGACAATCTCACAAATCATTTAGTGTTTTGCCGGCTCGAGGTCAACCTCTTCGAAAGTATTACTTTGGAGTACTAATATACTATTATCCCTGCCCTGCTATGCTCCAGTTCGTAATCGTAGTTCCGCACATACAAGGCTCACCTTGCTATTCTCGGTTTCATGTCCTTTTTGGTGAGGGTCAGTGTCAGTAAATTTGCAATCAGTGACGATTTTGAATTTTACGCCTTGTAGGTAAACCCGAAACCTCTTCAGCGCATATATTATAGCTAGGGTTTATAGCTCGAAGCTATGATACCTAGACTCTACATCTGTTGTTCTTTTGGAAAAATAAAAAAAAACTTACTAAAGTAACTTACAAAGTTATTTTTGACGGCTTCTTGTGGTTCTTACAGGATGCAGCAAAATGACCATGTTCTTCGCATGAAAAACAAGTTCCAAGGACGCGCTTGGGGTTTTCGCATTCTCTTGATAGAGGACCCAAACAAACAGTTGCAGTTGCAGCTTTATATTTTGTTTTATTAGGTGGTGCGCCCTTTTTATGCTATTGAATGGACTGCTGTTTCGACTCAGGCTCAGAGTGATAAAGCTGTGTTTTATCTCTAGTGATAATCCGCTCCAAAATCTGTGCAGGTTCATCTCCACACAACTCCAAAAAGTGCTGAGACGCGTCCACGGGGTTCTTTTTCTTAGGCGGTGTGAGCATTCTGGGTACCCATCTTGCACTGACTTTTGTCATACCCAATTGATTTATTTACATTAGGCCCTACCATTTGAAATACCGTTCCATCTATCGCACCAATTGTTGCAGGATCGCATTTGGCCTGCTAATAGCATTGATTTTCGAATCGCTATAGAGAGTAGCCCCCAGTCCTACTACTCTTGAGGATTGTTCACTACTGATCCAGGAGCTACGAGACGTATCGGAGCGTGTGGATCATCACCTCGAGTTGCTGGGGCCTGTTTGGTTGTGGGTTTTAAAGTGTCCTTTGCTCTGAGAAAACTTGTAAAAGGCAAACCCCTAAAATATCCGAATGGCTTTGTACAATTCAAAGAATAATCTTCATTTTATTTTTTGGGCGATTAGAAATTTTTGGATAATAAATAAGTATCTAAAATTTCTTTGCTAAACATTTTTTTGACCGTCGGTTGGATGAGCCTTATCTTTGCTCAATGACCACTGTTATTATATAAAATACTTAAACTATTGTCTCATATAAATACTATGACAGTCGCTTTTTACGCATAGGTGCTTAACAAATTTTTAGATTTGCAAGGCAACATCGTGTGTCCTAGATGACCAAAATTATTTCGCTGCCTTAAGGGCGGTGTGTAAAAGTCAACACTTAATTTAGTATATGCAAAAATTACTTGTTTAGGAATTTAATTACCAGAAAAGTCTATTTGGAATAGTGTCGTCGGATAGAAAGCTTTTGTTTGCTTTGGCCCTTTCGCGTGAAGCACCCAACAGACATGATTGGAATGCTTGATTTCGCTTCCTTTAAAAATTCAATGGCACGTATTCATAGTCCAGCAACTAAGTCGAAACTAACAAAGTTGCAACTTAAATTTAAGTACCAACTTAAAATTTACCTCTATTCATAGTCGCATTTCAGACTTCTACAAAGTAGTTTCGACTTAGTTTACGATATAGCAAAACGAGTGTGAAAATGTATCGAGTTTTCTTTACGATATTTTGGAAAAATTACATTTTTATTAAATAATATCAAGTTTGATCATCCGTTTATGTAATTTTTATTTTCATTGCATGATTTTGCAAAAGAATAAGGTATCATTTTCTTGTTAATTGTGTGAAATAGCCAGAACAACCGCAGTGATGTGAAGTCGATGTTTATCGAAAGCATGCTGTGAAACATACAAATAGTAGATATCTAAATGTTATGCACAAATTTACTTTAAAAGAACTAGCGTGAAACTGACTTATTATTTGAGAATTTATCTAAATTATTCCAATTATAAAATTGTGATGTAGCTTTATTCGAATTGTAATACGCATTTAATTTCATCTTCCGATTAAAATGGATCGATCTTTGTAAATTTTAATTGGGGATTATTCAATATTATCAAAATCACCCTCTACCAACTTAATTTTTACATATTTCGTCTGTTTTCCCTTAATTTGCTAAAATACTTCTTCCTAGTTACGACTTAGTTGCAGCTGCAGCCGAAACTAAATTTTAAGTTGGTACTTAGCCAGATATAAATATGACTATGAATATGCGCCAATATCATTAAAACATCTAGGCGCTCCACTTATAACACGATATATCCCAAGGGCTATCCTAGGGACGAAGGGTCAGAGGCCATCTTTGGAAGTATCTCGTCTAAAATAAAATTATTTGCTGAACATGTATTTTTGAATGTGACCTTATAGTCTATGACCTCTCTTGTTAAATAAAATACATAAACTCGTCTCACTTAGTCACTTTTTTTAGATCTGCAAGGCAATATGGTGTGTCCAAGATGACTGCAGTTATTGCATTGCCTTAAAGGAGGCATATAAAAGTCAACCTTCAACTTTGTGTACTCAAAGATCACTTGCTTCGGGATTTTCTTTCCCGGAAAACCTTTTTTACGTTGTTGTGATAAAAGAATTCCTTGATGGGTCGGTCATTACGCGTTAAGCGCCGTGCAAACATAATTGGAATGCTTG
The DNA here is from genome assembly GCF_001687245.7 of Rhagoletis zephyria. NCBI lineage: Eukaryota > Metazoa > Arthropoda > Insecta > Diptera > Tephritidae > Rhagoletis > Rhagoletis zephyria. The sequence goes on from NW_016162519.1 coordinate 5,722, forward strand.
ATTTCTCTTCCTATAAAATTTCACAAGGGTTGTCTTAGGTACGAAGGGTCTAAGGCTTCTATTTGGCAATATGTCGACCAAAACGCACTTATTTGCCGAACACATATTTGTGTCTAAGCAGCGCATAAAGTTCAAATCTTTAAGCCGCAAGTCTTTAATTTGGCAAAGTTAATTCCGTTTTTTTTCGAAGAATCCATCAGAACAAAAATCTTTAAAAATTTCCGAGTATTTTTGCAAGTCTTAATTTTTCTCGTCCGTGGTTTTACCCTTGTTCGAGCAGTATAGTATTTTAAATGTGTGGAGATGTATGTACAAGCCAATGATGACGTGTTGAAATGATGACAATTTGGGTTGCAATGTAGTCAAGTTCAATGATGGAGTTTATTTAATAGTATATGTACATATGTATATAATTTACAAACTACAAATACGAATTCACGTTTGCCTTAAGCCTAATAGTACTGTTGAAGTGTAAGAACTGCTTCTGCTTACCGACGAAGGATTTAAAACGAATAAAGACGTTTGAGTTGTATAAAAACGTATTATTAAGGTTTCTACTTTTACAAACACGTAAGCGCGTAACTTGTACTTTTAAAACATAAAATATATATATATATGAACGGCAGTCGGTAAGTGCTTAAATAGTCGTAGGTTGAACGTTGAAGGTTTTAGCTTGAAGCCTGCTGTTGTTGTTTTACACTTGTGTTGCTTGTACGCTGTCTAGAGTCCTTATGTCATGGCCGACGAAAATATATACCAAATTTGGTTGCAGTTAAGGCGTATTAAACATACATTTTGGTTGCAGTTCTTATTCGCGGTGTTGCCACTTTCAGCAAA
>NW_016162519.1:6787-28839 GCF_001687245.7 Rhagoletis zephyria
TATTTTCATTGCATGATTATGCAAAAGAATAAGGTATCATTTTCTTGTTAATTGTGTGAAATAGCCAGAACAACCGCAGTGATGTGAAGTCGATGTTTATCGAAAGCATGCTGTGAAACATACAAATAGTAGATATCTAAATGTTATGCATAAATTTACTTTAAAAGAACTAACGTGAAACTGACTTATTATTTGAAAATTTATCTAAATTATTCCAATTATAAAATTGTGATGTAGCTTTATTCGAATTGTAATACGCATTTAATTTCATCTTCCGATTAAAATGGATCGATCTTTGTAAATTTTAATTGGGGATTATTCAATATTATCAAAATCACCCTCTACCAACTTAATTTTTACATATTTCGTCTGTTTTCCCTTAATTTGCTAAAATACTTCTTCCTAGTTACGACTTAGTTGCAGCTGCAGCCGAAACTAAATTTTAAGTTGGTACTTAGCCAGATATAAATATGACTATGAATATGCGCCAATATCATTAAAACATCTAGGCGCTCCACTTATAACACGATATATCCCAAGGGCTATCCTAGGGACGAAGGGTCAGAGGCCATCTTTGGAAGTATCTCGTCTAAAATAAAATTATTTGCTGAACATGTATTTTTGAATGTGACCTTATAGTCTATGACCTCTCTTGTTAAATAAAATACATAAACTCGTCTCACTTAGTCACTTTTTTTAGATCTGCAAGGCAATATGGTGTGTCCAAGATGACTGCAGTTATTGCATTGCCTTAAAGGAGGCATATAAAAGTCAACCTTCAACTTTGTGTACTCAAAGATCACTTGCTTCGGGATTTTCTTTCCCGGAAAACCTTTTTTACGTTGTTGTGATAAAAGAATTCCTTGATGGGTCGGTCATTACGCGTTAAGCGCCGTGCAAACATAATTGGAATGCTTGATTTCTCTTCCTATAAAATTTCACAAGGGTTGTCTTAGGTACGAAGGGTCTAAGGCTTCTATTTGGCAATATGTCGACCAAAACGCACTTATTTGCCGAACACATATTTGTGTCTAAGCAGCGCATAAAGTTCAAATCTTTAAGCCGCAAGTCTTTAATTTGGCAAAGTTAATTCCGTTTTTTTTCGAAGAATCCATCAGAACAAAAATCTTTAAAAATTTCCGAGTATTTTTGCAAGTCTTAATTTTTCTCGTCCGTGGTTTTACCCTTGTTCGAGCAGTATAGTATTTTAAATGTGTGGAGATGTATGTACAAGCCAATGATGACGTGTTGAAATGATGACAATTTGGGTTGCAATGTAGTCAAGTTCAATGATGGAGTTTATTTAATAGTATATGTACATATGTATATAATTTACAAACTACAAATACGAATTCACGTTTGCCTTAAGCCTAATAGTACTGTTGAAGTGTAAGAACTGCTTCTGCTTACCGACGAAGGATTTAAAACGAATAAAGACGTTTGAGTTGTATAAAAACGTATTATTAAGGTTTCTACTTTTACAAACACGTAAGCGCGTAACTTGTACTTTTAAAACATAAAATATATATATATATGAACGGCAGTCGGTAAGTGCTTAAATAGTCGTAGGTTGAACGTTGAAGGTTTTAGCTTGAAGCCTGCTGTTGTTGTTTTACACTTGTGTTGCTTGTACGCTGTCTAGAGTCCTTATGTCATGGCCGACGAAAATATATACCAAATTTGGTTGCAGTTAAGGCGTATTAAACATACATTTTGGTTGCAGTTCTTATTCGCGGTGTTGCCACTTTCAGCAAACTACCAGCGTTGCTAACAAGTACTATTTATGTACTTGTGTGGCTACTTTTATTAAATGAAGGTAAAATGAAATTATGACGCTATGAATGACAAGTACTTTATAAAATGCAAAGTAATGAATATGGTGCGATATGATTTATAAACTATGTAAACTTGAACTTTTAAGAGATGGTTAGGTTAGGTATTTTTAAGCAAATGAATCTACAATGAAATTATTTGTGGTTCAACCATACAAACTAAAACTAATTGATTGGATAAATTCTGATGATTCCCACTCTGGTGTTGAACTGTCGCTCGTTGAAAATAAAAAGAGGATAAATTCAACTGCGCTCGGCGCATTTATACAAAGCAAGAAATGAAATCCTGGAAGTTCGAAAAAACGGGGAGGCTTTTTCGCTGCATTAACCACCCCTGAGTAGAATGTAAGGCAACACAGAGATGCACTTTAAGTGGGTGTAAATCTCTTAAACATTGCGCCCCTTTGCACGAGTGCAAGACTAACGCGAAGTGACTCCATCGCCTGCATTGCTACATCCACCTGCGTACGTGCCTCAGCGCTTCGCGGCTTCCGACTGTCCTGCCCCTGCTGCTTGCGTATGTTTTGTTTCGGCTTCTGCGGAGTTTGCACCAGTCGATGGCGTGGGTTTGTTTTCGCGCTTCTGTGCTTCCCTCTTCTCGACTGGGTTGGTGCGATAAAGAAGAGTGTGATGGAATTTCTTGCATGGGTACGGGCCGGGCAGTTGATATAGTATTTAAAACTGCGTGCAACCCGAATACGAATACGCTGGTCACGTCCATGGTTAGAAAAAGTTTACAAAAGCGCAGCGCGATAGCAGAGCACGCACTGATGGACGTAGGGATCTCGTCGATTCCAAAACGATATGCGCTCCGCATTTTTACTCATGTCTTTAAATTTTGGTTAGGATGTCACACGCTGGCCGGTCGCCACGATGATAAATTCGGGAGTCTTTTTTGATGATTTCTGTCCCACATAGCTTAAAAATTGGGGCTCCTTCAGGGTCCCTTTATACGCATTGTTGGTGGTGGATGAAAACGTTGGTTGCGAAAGACCCTCGGTGGGCAGCTATGTGTGGTCGATTTTATTTATTTTAAATAGATGCACTAACTGTGATTTTGCGGTTTTAAACGCGTTTAGCAATTTACGAACGATTTTCTGATTTAGTTTCGCGGGACAAAAATCTTACGAAGCTGCTGTTGCTGATGCTATTCAAATTATGAACAAAAATGAGAGATGGCTGTCGATCACAGTATTGCCAGTAGAGGTTTTCCGTGTTCGAAACTCCTTTTTTGATTTCCGCGTTGCCAACTTCGGTTATGCTAATTAGCTGCGTTCCTTTGCTGTCGAATCTGGCTCGAAGGTCCATGTTGAGATGTATGTACAAGCAAATGATGACGTTTTGAAATGATTACAATTTGGTTTGCGATATAACAGCGATTGTACGTAATGCGGGTGTAGCATTTTATTTTGTTTTCGCCCTTATAGTTTTAACAGCAGGACGACACTTAACGCCTCATCGCTCACTTTTAACGCTGACTGGAAATGTAGAAGTTGGGATCGCCATAAGTCAAAGCCTTCGCCGCCGTCGTAGTCAGTTATCAGCTCTTTCAACGTATCAAGAGGTACCTAAGGTACCGTGCTGTGTGTTGTTGTAGCTGCTACAGCTGATCACAGCTTCCATTGTTCGCGCCGTTATTTACTATGGCGTCGTTGCCGTTACCATTTGGTTCGTTGTCAATATACGCGCCGTCTGCTACTATTTGCACTATGATTTTGCGCATTTTTTTTCTTGTGCGCGTGGGCATAATCCGCGTGTATTGTATCAACGAAAACTTTTCGGTATTTATGGCGCCTTTATTCATTTTATTATTTTACTTTTTATATTACTTTAAATGTAGGATGGTGGCTTCGAATACCATATTCCAAAACACCACCGCCAACTCCTCTGTACTTAGGGGTTAAATCCCTTGAGCATTTTAAATATGACCCATCTGCGAGCAATTGTAATAAAACTTTTGCTTAGCCTTCTGCTTCACCGCTGCCGGAGTCGTTTCTTTAATCTTTATTTCAATTCAGTTAGTCTACAGAGTACATATTCTTACAAACTAAGACTTAACTTTAATTTAGTTTTCATTGTGTGTGTGACGATACATTAATTGAAAATTTTGAACAGATCCAATTTAATATTATATATCCCAGTATTAAAATTTATGGATGATGCATGAGAATTACATAAGCGAATAATTCTAGCTATTGGTTCGTTATATGCATATAAGGTCTTGTATGTAGCTTCTACAAAAAGCTTGCAGCTCCAAAGTTGTAAAGATGGCTCGTTCGCAATAAAGAGATTGCGGATTTCTTGGCAGCGAATTCTTCCGGATAAAGTGTTGTAAGCAAACATAATGGATAAATATGACCTCCTGTCCACCAGTGCTTGTAAGCCAAGTAGTTTCCGTCTTGATTCGTAAGATGGGATCCCAGTACGGGTACCATTAGTTACGCTAGTAGGAACCCCATTAAGAGCACCAGTAAGGGTGTTGGAGGCGCCGGTAGGGACGCCAAAGGAGGAACCAGTAGAGGCACTATTAGTGGCGCCAGTAAGGACGGCAGTTAAGGCACGAGGATGGTTACCATTACATGGACCACGAGCCCAATTAATTCAATTTAGCGCAAATCGCGTGAATTTTTTCTGGATCATTTCTATACGTCTCGAGTGGAAATCATAACGAGGATGAATCTCGAGCCGCTTTTTTTTTAAGTCGGTAGCCGCATTGGTGGAAGCAGAAGCTTTAAACTCGATCTGTAATGCGCAGATTTCAATGGTATCGAAATACATATATGTATTTTATCAAAAAAATATATACGCGAACGTTTGCGTTCTGGCAAAATGCTCATACTACGTTTACACTACACTTATTATATTACGCACTTATACTATGTTTACAACTCGGATAGCTCTGTTCTTGTTCTCCTTGATTGTTTGAGCGACAGTACCTCTGAGTGTTTGTAAGATGGCTGAAATTTCTTTAATTAATATGCTTAAGCTTTGTTCAGATAATACGCGATGTCCATTACCACTCACTGTCAGGCTGCACTATGGCTGAAATAAGCACTTTCTGAGGCCAATAATAAACCAATGCAGATAGGCGCATGCACGCTTCTTAGAATCTTAAAAGACGTTGGTTTGAAAATCAGCGAAATCGGTCCACAACCACACCCACCGCCCATATACCGGGTGTCCAGACCACCCGTTCAGCTGTTCTAAAATAGAGAAAAATGTTTTTATTGGAAAACGTAAAAATATGAACTACTGAGTCGGGGATGCTCTAGTTTCCGGTCGAAACTGAAACGTTTATGACAAAAGTTATGTATTTTTGTCCGCAGAATCAGTATTAGTATTATTTTGCATTGCTAAAATGATCACACTTCGAACTTTTTATATATAAACACATCCGCGTTGCACTGCAGTTGAATATAATAAAATTCTAGCACAAACTAAAACCAAACCCACAAACGTTACGCTAACAGATAGTGGAAGGGGATCAGGGTTACCTCGCGGTCATGAATTTATAATTTCTTTTCTAATTATAGTATCTAGAATAAAGTAAAGAAATTTTGTTTGAATATTTTCGTTTATAACAAATTAAAATAGATTGATGAATGAAGATTATTGACGACAAAAAATTTTCTTTGATAGCAAATTAAAGATGTCAAAGCCTACTCTCAAAAATAATAAAAGAGTTAAAGAAACGAATGTTGAAATAGTTACACAGTAATGGATCTTCATAAACCTACACCGAGTTTCTTTCTGTACTAAGTGTAGGTGTGGTTATTTATGATATATGATTTGCCTCTAATTGTAATTACTATATTTTTAATCTGGATTTATCGTCTGTCATCTCAAAGCGATTACAACCAAACAATTTGCCTAAAGAAATAAAGGGATTTACAATAAAGACTTGGTAAATTTTTATTTGAGAACGTATTATATATGACGCTTCATATGATCAAGTGGTTTTATCCCTTAGTCTTTATCTTATAAGCTCTATTCAGCCCACACACCCTACCGGAACGATCTGAATAGCCTTCTGGTTGTTCAACATATACTTCACCTTTTATTACACCATTGGGGAATGCTGTATTCACATCCATTTGATAGATAATAAATCCTTTCTGACAACAATATGCTAGCGATATTTTCAGCGTTTGAGTTTTAAAAACAGGTAAGTACGCGAGTTCAATTTCTTCGCGCTGTTGAAACCCTCTTGCAACTAGGCGTGCTTTTGCCTTCCATCTGGCTTTATTTTGTAAATGCATTTCAGGTCGATAATGGTTTCGTTTTGTTGTCTTTTTACTAGTTTCCAAGTTTCGTTCCTCAGGAGACTTTCGTCTTCAAAATCCATTACCTTTTTCCATAGTTGAGCTTCAGGGGACATAACTGCTTCATCATACGTTTCCGAGACCAAGACATTAGCATAATTGACATTGATCGTTTGTAAGACGAACTGTCCATCTCTAGTCGTCTTCTTGTTTCTTTCAGATCTTCTCAATGCTGGACTGTTCGTATTGTTAGGACTACTTGGTTCACGTTCCTCAACGGTCCTGTTCAGGTCTTCGCATTCACAAAATTCATCCGATTCATATGGATATTGATCTTGTTTTCCAATATTAGCCATCTCATCTGGTTCTTCATCGTATGTTTCGACTGGTTCATCGCGGACTATTTTCTTTGTATCTCTCTCTATTACTCCTGAAAGTCTATATCCTATCGTATAAAACTACTCAATATCCTACATCTGTATAGCCAACAAGTATTCCAAATTTCCCTTTCTCATTCCATTTTGAGCCTCTTATTTGATTTGGTATTCGAACACAGACTTTGCTTCCAAAAATCTTAAGGTATTTGGCATCAGGCTTTCTATTAAAAAAAAATCTCATAAAGTGTTTTTCTCTCAATGGTGTTGGCTAAAATTCTATTCTTCAAATATGCTGACGTCTTTATAGCTTCTGGCCAATATTTCCTATCAATTTCAGCTTCTGCTAATAAACATCTGGACATATCCATAATCGTTGCATTCAATCTCTCAGCTGTACCATTTAATTCATGTACGTATGCGGGATACGGATCTAATTCTATACCCTTTTCATGAACAAAATTAATAGTTTTTTTTATTTATGTAGTCAGTACCGTTATCACATCTAATTTTTTTATTTCTTTTTTATTTTCTTTTGCTGTGCTCGCTATGGTGGTACTCCTCCCTGTTTTGATCCTCGTCGCCCCTGATTGTTACCACGATATCCACCTCTGCCGCGTCCCCGTTGTTGATTATTCTGTAGCTCTCCTTGACTGCTGAAGTTGCAGGACCTTTGCGTGTGGCCCATTTCTCCACATCTAAAACATTTGTAGTTAGTTGTGTTAATGTTTCCTTTGTTTAATGTTGATGCTGCGAACATGTTGGACCTCGCCAATGACCCATCGCTGCTTGTGCTTACGCTTATATTCGCAGCATCCAGTTTAATCTTCTGCTTTAACCATTCACACGTTTTTTTCTTTTTGTGGCAGCACATCCATCAAATCTCCTATATGACTATAGGATGCCGGTAACGCTTTCAACATGTAATTTAATTTTTCTTCCTCTTTAATTGTGGCTCTCGCAACTTTGAGACCATTGAACCCCCTTTCAAAAGCGTTGAAGAAATTCTCAGCACTTTGATACTTTTGCAATTTCGTGCTTTCGATTTGATTTCGATACAGTATTTGAAGAGCTGTCGATTTATTTTCGTACATTTGGTCAAATTTTAACATTATTTCGCGTGGTGTATCTAAATCACCAATGAATTCAAACTGAGCATGGGAAATTACGCTGTATATAATGTTATGCGCCTTAATTTCCATAAATGACCAATCTTCGGGTTTGTCTGTACTCATTTGTTCACGCAGCACTCACTACCTCGTTACACTTTTTGAACTCCAAGAATTTTAGGATGCGTTTTTTCAATGCGTATAGTCAGCGCCATCGAAAATAGGTATCATAACCTCATCCCATTTTACTAGTGAATGCATTTTTAACTTGCAATTTCTGACCTCGTGTAGCACTTGCTCACCACCACTCTGCTGCTACGTGCAAACTTTATTTCCTCCCTGCTACGTGCAAATTTTATTTCCACTCTGCTACCGGGTTCGATCCCCTCATGAGCCACCACTTGCAAACTTTATTTCTTTTAGTTCGTATACAAAATAATAGGCAATGTCAATGGCTTTTGGTTAGCAAAGCTTGCTCTGCTACCATATGAAAATATATAAATACTATTTTAAACTCCTTGTTTGAGTTATTTACTTAGCACATGAGTTTTATTTAATATTAATACTGTGTGAATATACAGCATACTCGGCAACGATAAAATATAAAAAGGGAAGAATTCAGAAATTACAATATAGAGATGACACTTAATAATAATATTAAATAAAACTGATGTGCTAAATAACTCAAAAAATAAAATAAAATAATATGAATATTGAATATTGAATACAAAAGTAAGGAGGCGTGTTAGATATATTACATTTACAAGATTACTTTTATATTCATATCAAGTGTGAACCACATATTACGTTCCTATTAATATTTTGAATTATTTAGCGCATCAGTTTCACTTAATATTAATAATGTGACTATGAATATAAAAGTAATCTTATAAATGTAATTTATCTAACAAGTCCCATAATTATAAAAGTAGGTTCGAAATTCTACCTTTTATACCTTTTATTTCTAACCCCACCCGAAGAAAAGTTCCAACTTGCGCAACCTATTAGAAAGCTGACATCTTTTTAAAGAAATCTACTGAGTTAAAAAATAAAAAAAAAAGAGAGATGCCTTGTATTTTAACATTTAAGAACATACCCTACATTTCATAAAGCGATTGTAATCCATTTTAATTTTCATGGATAAGGCTATTAGACTTGAAGAAATAAGAGATTTAGTTTTCTTTAATAGTTGGTAAATTTATTAATAAATATCAGCAGGAATTGTGAAACAAAATGTAAAAACCGTGCATGCATAGCTTTTAAAGAGTTAAACATATAAAATATAAATAAATACATATTATTTTGCATAAAAAAGTAAACATTGTTTTAAACGAACAGAGGAGGAGACAGATACAAGTAAGTAATACAAAAACTATACTGCAGCAAATTGTTTAAAATTAATTACAAAGCAGATATTTTTGTCACATTATACACTCTCCGCTGGACGCACCTCATCGCACAATTCCACTGGCACAATTATACGTTCATTTTCCATAGAAACCTAAAAAAAGAATCAAATTAAAAAAAAAAATCTTAGCTCAGCTGTGATAGTTAAAGCCATTTAACATACCGAAATGTTGAACGGTTCCTGCTTATTTTCCGCATTCAATTTGTCGCATAGCAAACTCACCTCCACCTCTAAATGGCCACCATCGGGTTCCACATAACCCTCTGAGGGCGTCAACTGCAACAAGTTTTTACGGTTCGTGCTCACTTCAAAGTATTGTCGCGACTTAAATGAGTTGCAAATGAAAATCGATGAACGCAATGGGCGTTCTTCACCGCGCATATAAAAACATAATGAGCTGGGCAAAACAGACCAGCAACAAGCTTCGCCGCGTGTCGACGAATTGTTACTGTTGGCTTGCTCAACATCCTCCTCTATTAATTCATCCACACGATCCAAAACGTGGCCCGAACCATCAGCATTACTGGGCGATGGACTGCATACTGTGCGGAACAATACTGTCTCATCCTCATCGGGAAAATAAAACGAAGATGTCGACTTGATAGTCTCGTCCAAGTAGTCATCGTTAATGGTAAGTGCAACTTCGTGTATACGCATGTGGGTTAGCAAATCGTACGTCAATTTTGGTGTTTCCTTGAACGTCTGCAGCTCTTTAATTTCCTTCTCACCAGGCAGCTTTTCCCACAACGCTTCCAAAGATTTAGATGAACTTAGATTGACGCGCTCCTCCGGCGACATGCGCGCCACCAGTTGGCGCATGCGCTGCCTATTTGCTTCATCACCAGATATTAAACGCAAATTGGCTAGTGTGAGTACGGATTTTGTTTGTCTTGTAATTTTTCGTACATCTTCACGCTGTGGCCGGAAAACTACACGCAAAGTCGCTGTTGAACCAGGCGGTATAAGCATGGCTGCTGGCTGTATTTCAAAAGCAGTGCATAATCGCGGCAAACGTAGTCCAACCGAATCGATTGAAGCGAGCGCGAAGCCCAGCAGCGGACCTTTATTGTAAACACGTATAGTGCGCTGTATGGGTTGTGAGAGTTCGTGTAAGTAGCCCATTTGCAGGAAAGCCATACCAACTGGCGCTATGTGCACTTCCCGCGCCACAATGCTGCAATGGCCACCATAACCATATAGAGGGATATCCAAAAACGATGACATGTTGGCAGTGGAGGCACTGTTGTGGGCAACATTAACATTTTGCGGTGCGTAAAATGCAAGCTTGCCCACGGCAGCACCAATAACTGTAGGACAAAAGCTTACCGCAATTGTGCGACATTCCTGAGACTGCAAAGTCAACGTATTATTGCCAGGCAAATTCAACAGTTGATAACCGGGACCGTGCACATCTATACGCAAGGTAAGTCTTTTGCTCGCAATATTTTTCACTTGCATTGTCCGGTGTGCAGCATTTCTCAAACGTGTGCTACCCCAAGACAATTCAACGGCGGTAACCTTTAACGGTATTGCGTTTCCGTCACGATGACTGAATTCACTGCTGCTGGAGCAACGCGAGACGCTGCGCACAACGCCGCCATTTCTAAGAGTATATGCGCTATTTGTGCGCATTGGTGCAATATTTTTGGCACTGGCTTCGCTAGTCGACGGTGACGATGCCGCGCGTTGCACCTTAACATTACTGCTGGATTGTGGCTTTCCTCGCGCCTGTGGCGAACAGTTCTCACAACCCCGACGTGAATTTTCGATACCCATGCCAGTTGCAACGGGCGATGATGGTGAAGATAAAAAACCGCGGGGTGGAGATGGAGTTGGAGGGCCGCTATAGGGGCTACCAGTAGCCATTAGGGTGCGCTCAGCAGCATTATTCTTGGGCGATGCCAGCGACTTGGAAAGATTCGGTGAAACAGCTACAACATCACAATCACTTTTTTGCTCATCGACCCTTGTAGAACAAAGTGGTTTCTGCAACTGCAGATAGGGACTCAACGATGATGGGGAACCTTCCTTTTTCGTAAGGGTTATGGTTTTGTGATTAATGCCGCAAGTTTGTGCGTATGTTGAAGGGGAAGATTTGGGTGTGGTCGACTTAGAAAATGACGATTTGAAGTTACCATTTATCTTTTCTTTNGGTGTGGTCGACTTAGAAAATGACGATTTGAAGTTACCATTTATCTTTTCGGGTGTTTCATGATATTGTCGATACGACTTTTCTTCACAGGTATTCTCGTTTTCATTAGGTGAAAGTCGTAGAGTTGGTATATTTAAAGGGCTTAGCGGGGATCGTGGTTGACCTATGCTGCGCTGCAACTCTTTTAAATCACTGGCATCCAGCAATGATTCGCTAAAACTTATTGTGTCAGCTTGTGATTCAGATCCTCGCATTTTTTGTGGATCCCAATTTTCTTTATTTTCTGATAACAATTCCTCGAGCGTATTTAGGCTATTTGTGTATCGTTCAACGGATTGTCTTACACTGGCTGATGTATGGGCTGCGACAGCCAATTGTGGGGCCTTATTAAATTGAAATTGCTGAGCAACACTGCTTTGCCGTAATTCGTTTCTTTCGCGGTTTTGAGGTGACTTATTACGTTTTGGTTTTTTCAACAAATCGATAAGATGTGTTGATGAAATATCTCCATCAATGTTTTTAGCTGAAAAAAATTTATTAGGTATATTTTTACTTATAAAAGCTAAAAAAGTGTTAAAAGCTATAATATATACTACTTATAATTTCAATTAAAACAGTTTGAAGCGATTGTTGTTGTTTCAAACGGGGAAATTATTAATGTAGAAATTATTAAGTACTTACTAAAGGCCTTTTTGATATGCGACAGCGAGAGCAAATACGATTCCTCTTCTTCTTTCGTGCCATTGCCGGAATCTTTACTCTCATGTTTATCTCCTTTCTGTTTCTCATATTCTAATATGCTATTATAAGCAACGTTTGGAGCTTTACTATATGTCCTATTATCAATTTGGGGTGTTAAGTCTACGTCATTTGTGGATGCAATGACTTTCGTAGTTCCTATTGGCGTGCTCAAGCTAAGTGTACTTTGTGTTTCATCTACCAATGCTATTGGAGGACGCATGCGCTCGGGACTCAATGACCGCACTATATTTTGTAAATCTTCTGAACGTTGATTGAAAAAGCGTCCCATAGAAAAATTGGGGTCTCGCGCCAAAATCGAGCTGTATAAAGCGAACAAATTTTATAGGGAGGAAAGACAGAAATCAAAAACCTATACTAGTAAAGATACATAATGCTATGTAAAATATTTTTTACCTGTTCGGATTGGATTGTAGATCAAAATCCTTTCCCTCGACTGTTTTTTCCTTCTCCTCTTTATTCAATGCAGCTGTTGGTATGGTGGCGAATTCTTGTGCCCAAGCCATTTCGTCCATCAACAACTTCGACTGCATTTTTTCTGCAGGCTGAAATTCCTCGGAGTTGACTCCGGTTTCATTTGTCATATTAAATGAAAACTGACCGCCGGCAGCTTTACCAAATGTTGTATCTGTGGTATTAAGCGATAAATCAGCCGTTCGAAGTAAAACATGCGAATTATTTAAACTTCCTAATGTAGTGCTCGATACTGAAGTGCGTTCACCTAAAGCCTCGCCGAGATTTCGAGCTTTGGGCGCAAATGAAGTGGCGAGAATGTCACCGACTGATAGCCGACTAGATGTTGTGGCAATACTGTTTTTCGGATTTTTATGTGAATTTCGCTCTGTATAATGTGTGGATCGACCAGTTATTTCCGACGGTTCGAATGAAACTTTTGTGTTATTTGTTGAAATAGTGCTCTTAAAGTTTAGGTTGATACTTTCATCAGTCACCAAATCGGAAATATTGATGGAATCTGGTCGGCAATAAGGCACATATTCCGTACGATTTAGTTCTGGAAAAAACATTGTTATGAGCGAAAAAGCCAAGCTCAAAGAGTAAGAATCTTACTTCTTGAGGACTTTGATGATGTAGTTATTTCATCTGGTACTTTTAAATAATCTTTTTTTACAAAGCTTTGCTGTATTATTTTATTTACATCAGATTTTACGGATTTGCTGGCTTTTTCCAAGGTTTCCAAAGCTCTTAGTCGTTCCTTCTATTAAACGCATTCGTTATTTACTTCAAAAATATTAAAAAGGGAATACATATTTATTTCTAAATACCCAACAAGCATTTCAGTAAATGTTTTTAAAAATAACTTAAAGTAAGTTTGCTATAATAAGCGTTAAATAAGCATTTTTAATATTAAGCTTATTACAAGTTTTTTCAAATAAACATTTAATAAGTTTTGAGAGCGAATGTTTATAAATAACTTAAAATTATAAATGAAATGCAAATGCCAACGACATGAAGTAGTAAATATAAATTTTTTCAATCGTAAGTGACGTGTTTACGTTTTTTAAAATGTTTTATTAAAAGGAAAAAATTAAATAAAACCAATGCGGTAAAAAAAAATCCAATCCAGGACCCGCTGCGCTAATCGNAAGTTTATATTTCTACGCTTATAACCAATGTTCCTTTTCGATTATATTACGCTTACTTTCAAGCGTTTTATAAACAAAAAATCAACGTTTTGTAAGCTTAATGTTTATAATTGAAAACTTAAAAAAAACTTTCTTTAAGTTTATTTTGCTTGTTGGGTATTTATGCACTTACATTTAAGCGTTCGTTGACTGGTTTGCTGCTGGTGGAGGAAGAATTAGATGTCTCACCAAAAGCTGTATTTGTAAAGAAATATTAAAATATTTGCTTTTTCTCGGAGAAACCGATTTACCTTTTAAGCTATCTAAATTTAAAACCCCAAGCGAGTCAGCTAAATTACTAATATCGGTGTTATGTTTATCCATATTGTCCTGGGCACAAACCAAGAAAAATTCCTTCACAAAAACTTCCCCCGATTTATTGGAAATTTAAGCGTATATTTCTGGATTTTTATAAAATTGAAGACGGCTGTTTGCGCCACTACAAATGCAATTCCGCCCGCCCCAGAAATATTTTTTATTTTCTTTTGGTAAATGCTCGAAATAATGACAAAACTGAAGTTGGCGCAAATCGGGTTTAAAATTAAAATGGTGGAAATTTGAGTCGTCGTCAAAGAACACAGAGTTGCATGCACCGAACGAGTACAGTACGAACACAATCGATAACAGTTCAAAAATGTTTGATGAATTTTCTTCGACCTCCGTAACTCGGGGCTCCCACCTGCCAAGATTCGTGTCTAGACATGAATGTTACATGGACACCACGCTTATCAATAAAACTGGTCAATAACTGGTAATTTGATTAGTTTAAACAGACTACCTGTACCTGTTTACCCCCGTGCGGCTATTCACATAACGTAGTCCATTATATATTAGTAATACTAAAAATCAGCACGATTTAAATCCGACAACTTTTTGGCTAGGTGTTGCGCAATTCGATATTATCGATTTTTATGTTCGAAAATAAATTTTTCTAATTTTCACAGAATCCGAGTTGGTCGGTTTTTGTCATGATACAAAAATTTGAAGGTAAACCCGCTGAGAGGCAGCCTGAACATTTTTGAAGTTTGCTAACATAACAAAAATGTTTTCAAATTTTCAATCTCACAAATACATTCTCATTTTCAGTCTCAAATAAAAGAAAGTTTGAATAGTTTCATCCATGATAAAAATATTGTAAGGTAGAACCGCTGAGTCACTTTTAAAATTCTTGACGTTTCCAACCAATTTAATTTTTAAATTTACTCACAAACTCACACAAACATTTTCATTTTCAATTTCGTACAATTTCAATTTTTTATTTTCACTTTTATATGATTTTAAAATGTTGGCAAACTTCAAAAAAAAAATCATGGCCGACAAATTGAGAGACCGGTTCTACCTTGCTATTTTTTTATCATGGTTTCATCTATTTGTTTTTTGTTTTACTTTTATTTGGCATTTGAGTTGCTCTCAAAATTTCAATTTTATAAAGTAGACAAACTTCAAAAAATAAATGATGGTAGACGAATTGAGCGAGCAGTTTTACCTATAAATATTGTTCTTGTTATCGGAATCAAGTGAAGTAAATGCAAATGTTTTGGTTTATTTGTGTCGCCTATTTGAACGTAGTTTTTTAAATTTTTTAATGTAAGCAATAATATAGGAAACTAATTCATATTTTAGCATTCAAATAATCGATTTTAGGAAAAAACATAAAAATTGTGCACAAAATGGTATGCTTCATTTCCCGGGTACGGTTCGCTTATTTGTGAAATGATGAAATGTGAAAAAAAATTAACGCACAAAGGATTTAACTTTAATTCAAAACAAATATTTCCCAGCACCAGTATATTAATCAATTATTAATGGCATACATATGCACTTTTTTGTGAATTTCGAGGTGAGTTATGGGCAAAAAATGCTGTTGTCAGTGTTCAGTGTAGCCTGAGTTGAGCGTTATTTTTTTGAATCGCGGCCTTAGGCCGCCAACCAGGAAAGAATTCTGCGCAAAAATACTGTGGATGGCGCACAGTGTGCTTTTTGAAGACTGTATGCGAAGCGACCACAACTTTCATTCATTTACGTCTACAAGAATGTCCACAAAACAACGGTGGTTTTTTTATTCGGAAAAGAATAGAGAACGACTACAGTTGTCATTCATTTTCGTATTCGGAAAACTTTCGAAACGTTCAAAAAGATGATGTTATTTGAAAGCAATAATTGTATATCATTTGTTCAAGCCAAACATTTAAAAGCATGCATGCGTTGTCCGCAGTGGCCGAGCGTGCAGTGGAGCATGCCACTATTTGCTGGCTTCCACAAGGTGCCGGGTTCGAATTGCGTCAGGGGCTTCCCTTAATTTTATTTAGTTTTTTTTTTGAAGCATGAAAAAGTATCTGCGAAGTGCAGAATTAAACCGTATTGAACGGAAAATTAAATCAGATAGGAAAAAATCCNACTATTTGCTGGCTTCCACAAGGTGCCGGGTTCGAATTGCGTCAGGGGCTTCCCTTAATTTTATTTAGTTTTTTTTTTGAAGCATGAAAAAGTATCTGTGAAGTGCAGAATTAAACCGTATTGAACGGAAAATTAAATCAGATAGGAAAAAATCGGAAAGTCGATCAGAAAAAAAATGCAAAGTGGATGAAGAGCGGATTTTTGTCTGCTTACAGATTCAATTTTCGGATACTTTGACGATCTGTTTTCCCACTAAGGTGTGCGGCAGAAACGTATGTACAGACAAGTACCTAAAATTGTTTGTGAAACGGATACTTTTTTGGCTGTTTTTTTCGAAATTTGTCTGATTGAATTCTTCGTTCGGAAATAAAAACCTCTTTCAGAAGGCACTTCTGGGTATTTGTCAAAAAATAGTTTCTCTGATTTCCTACTAAATCGTTTACTCTTTTATAAAATGATAGTTTTAAATTTTAAAAAGAGACAATTCAAAGATAAATGTAAATAATAGGGGCCTTCATCTAAAGTTATAAACTGTTGATAAACTTGATAAAATGATAAATTTATCATTTTGATAAATGAACTGCCAAACTTTGTACGGAAATCTATTTAAGCAAAGTTTATCTCTTTATCAAACGAATTTGGTAGATAAATATATGAATTTCACAAAAATTCCACTTTGACAGATTGCTAGTTGGTCGCTTCTGCTACGAACATATAAAACACAAATGAACAAAATTGAAAGGTAAAATTAAACGTAACTACACATATAAGTTAAATAATAAGCAATTTTATGTAATTATTCCCCAAGGTGCGTTCATGTACGTATGCGGATAAACTAATAAATTTAAGCAATTAATCCCTTTATCACTTTAGATGAAGACCCCTTCTATAAGTAGCAAAACTTTTAATTAATACTAAATAATAAAAAACGCTTAAGTTATACTACGCTTACATATATGTAAATAGATTATCCTATTTTTCGAGCTTGACTCCCTAATCTGTAATTAGAAAAAGAGATTAGCCATACAAAACTTGTCACACGTTAATCTGTAATTATAAAATAATCTCAGACTAAAGCGATAACTTTTCGGTGTTAACCCTGGTTTTATCCATGAACCAAAAAGACAAGATCACGCGGGCAGGAGAGTAGCCCGTTAAGCTGAAATTAGTCAAGAACGTAAACCTACCGGTACGTAAACCCGAGTCAGCTGACACGATCTGTCTTACCAAAGCGCCATGTAAATGAAAACTCAACACCGCAGAATTTTTCTGTAGTTGTAGCCCGTAGCGCAGAAATCTGCGGAATTTAGATTTTTCCGTGTCAGCTGATTTCTCCTTCTTTAGATGGTTGCCACTTCGTCAGTTTTACAGATGGTAAAAAGTTATGTTCCTATTCAAAATGTTTAAAATTTACTATTGAATAAGGTTTTTGTTGAAAACTAAGTAGCTTATATTTAGCTAAAATCTATTATAGCACGAAAAATTGTAGTTGAAAGGGTAAGTTTATGAAAAGGCAATTGATGAGTGGCAACAGTGTAGTAAGCAACACTGAGGGCTCCAGTAATCGACAAAATTCTGCTATAAGACTGCGTTAAGTGAACGCTGAACGTTTCGACTAATTTCGCAGTCTTGTAAGCAGAATTTTGTCGATTACTGGAGCCCTCAGTGTTGCTTACTACACTGTTGCCACTCTTCAATGCCTTTTCATAAACTTACCCTTTCAACCACAATTTTTCGTGCTATAATAGATTGTAACTAAATATAAATTACTTAGTTTTCAACAAAAACCTTATTTAATAGTAAATTTCAAATATTTTAAACATATTTCGAATAGGAACTTATAACTTTTTTACCATCTGAAAACTGACGAAGTGGCAACCATCTAAAGAAGGAGAAATCAGCTGACACGGAAAAATCTAAATTCCGCAGATTTCTGCGCTACGGGCTACAACTACAGAAAAATTCTGCGGTGTTGAGTTTTCATTTACATGGCGCTTTGGTAAGACAGATCGTGTCAGCTGACTCGGGTTTACGTACCGGTAGGTTTACGTTCTTGACTAATTTCAGCTTTAGAATCGCATTTAGGAAAAAAGTTGAACGATTTTGACATTAGCCGTTTGTTTACATTTCTTCGTTGTTTACAATTTGGTAGTGGCTTTTTACTGCAATTTTCTTCATTTTCGCTTGTGACAACGTGTGTACACATAAGATAAAGAATAATTTAACACAACGGCATTATTTATAGAAGAATTTGCATAATAAAAATGATTTTTCATGCGTTCAACAATTTCGCGGTTTTCTCCGTTCTCTTCGTTGTTTACTTCTTACAACAAAGATGGCGTCGAGATTTCGGCAGCTAGAAAATAACTTTTTTCGTTCTTTCCTTCCCGCGTGATCCTGTGTCTTTCGTTCATGGGTTTTATCGAATATTTTTGCGAAGAAGAGGAGAAATGCCAAATGAGAAAGTGAACAAAAATAGACGCTACCAAGGAAAAAAGGTTTTTCAAGATATTTTTAAACAAATATTAAGTTCAATTAAATTAAATTGTTTACAGCCAATTTCACGAAGGAAATTTAAAAATGTTTTTAGTTTTTTAATTGTATATGGAAATTGACAGAAAATAAAAAATAATTTTCTATTAAATTGCTGGTGAAACCGGCTGGGCATAAATGCAGTTTGGCTCCAAATCTCAAATAAAAAAAAATATAGGGATCGATAGAGATGATTGAGTTGAGTATAACAGTATACTTCTTTTTTTGGGAAACAACAACAATAATTATCAAAGGTTAAAGTTCAAAATAAGCTATTTTTGAAATAAAGATTTCTTAAAAACAAATGGAATTTTGAAAAATTTGATATCATTCAATAGGAAATTTGATTCCCTTTAATTTGTATATAGGTTTTATAGTTCTTACAAAAATTGAATTAATGTAAAATAGTTATAAAAAAAGTTTACAAACCCTAAGTGCCTAAGGCCGACGCCGCCCACGCAGAAAGGGGTCCAGTGCCGTTTCTTTGCAACACATACTACGTTTATACGTAAGCTATTTGCAAATAAAAATAATTTGCAAATACCTAACTCACTGTTTATTCGATGGTGAAAAATTCTTTTTTAATGTTGCCTGATTTTAAAAAGGTAATAATATGACGATCGAAAAAGAAAATAAAGTTAAAAATGGCAATAAGATGACCATCGAATAAGAATATAAACCTAAGAATGGCGGCGTCTTGCGCTTATTTGCAAATAGTACCACTAATCAATACTTATTTGAGTGATTTTAGTTATTTGAAAATAAAAAATTAACTCAGCGTTTATACGCCAAATTTTACCAATTTACAAATTGTTATTTGCAAATAATACGTGCGTATTAACGTAGTAACAGAAAGAGAATTCTACTTTTTGAGGGTTATAGTCCCTAAGTGCAGCCGAAGGCCGCCTACGCAGAAAGATGTTCTCTGCAAAAGGTATTTTTTTATAATTATTTTTATTCATTCAATTTTTGTAAGAACTATACAACATATATACAAAGTTCGTATAGCAAATTAAGGGGAATCAAATTTCCCATTAAATTATATCAAATTTTTAAAATCAATTTTCATCCATTCCATTTGAACTTTAACCTTTGATAATTGTTGATGTTGTTGTTTTCCTAAAAAAAAAGAAGTATACCGTTATACTCAGCTCAATCATCTCTATCGATCCCAATATTTTGTTTTTTTTAAATTTGAGATGTGGAGGCAAACTGCATTTGTTTAACCGGCTGTTAATATAGCAGAAAAAAGTGATTACGGTGTTGAATTTAACTTTCTCTGAGGTGGGAGAATAACAAGCACAACAAATTTGACAGCTAGTAATCTCATGATTTACCTGTGTAAATGTGATTAAAAAACGAGCTTTGATTGATTTTAGCTGCGTTCCAGCAGCAGTACGAATAGCATGTTGTGCAGGATTTTACAGGATTTACAGGAGCAGCTGTTTTCGCCATTAATAAACCGTATGTAAGGTTTCGAGCGGGAATAGCTTCCTATAAAATCCTGTAAATTCTTGCTATTCGTACTGCTGCTGGAACGCAACTTTTATATTTATATGTAAACATACTTTTAATCAGCTCTATATCATAACCGTTCTCCAAATCCGATATACCCAAGGCACATCAATGTATGGATGCGCCTTGGATATACCGACAATATATTGCACACATTGTAATATTTAAAAAAGAG
Organism: Rhagoletis zephyria; assembly: GCF_001687245.7. Lineage (NCBI taxonomy): Eukaryota > Metazoa > Arthropoda > Insecta > Diptera > Tephritidae > Rhagoletis > Rhagoletis zephyria. Next base: position 26,946 of record NW_016162519.1, read on the forward strand.
TTGCATTCGTTTGACAGTTCCCTTCACTAGTTTTACTTTGAGAATTTCTCAACAACGAATCGTCAACGGCAAACAACGAAAGCAGGGCGAAGTCAGTCATTCGTTCGGAACACAAATTCGAATTATTTTTTTTGCACAATATACAAGAAAAAGCTTTCAGTTAATTTTCTTCTCAGCTATTTTAATCAGTCATTCATTGAAAATCAACTGCCTAGTGAGGTGCTGTGAAGAATACTGGTGCAATTGAGATAATTTTTTGCAAATTATCTGCAAGTGGAAAAATTTGCACCATATTCACGTGTGTAAGTTTGGTTGTGAGCGCCTGTGGTGTGTGGAAAAACGAAGCAGCACAGAGCAACTAATTGGCCAAAAGGAAGACAAGAGCGTCGAAAGAAATTAGTGGCTTTATAAAAGCGTATCATCTGTGCATCAGAAGTAAAACCACAAAGTAATAAGTGATTTGGAGACTTATACAAAACAATTTATTGCGATGGAGCAAATGAGTCAGATTATTACAAACTTGCTGTCTTCGGATAACGATGTAATCAAGAAGGTAAGTAAAACACGACCATACAAACGCATTTAGGTTACGTGCACTTGATAATTGATCATAAATAATTAAAATTCATTCATCATTCTAGATAATTGCAATTGCAAATATATTTTACATAGAACATAAGCCGATTTCTTGTAAAATGCAAATTAAGGGGGGGTCATCTTACAATGCAAGAAAAAAAACACGTGGAGCAGCGCGCCATCATCATCAGCTTTTTTGCTTTTCACCCCATTCGCCGATTGCCATGTTGTCTCTGCAATTTTTTTTTGGCACGTTTTAAATTCGTTCGTCTCATTTTGACACATAAATATACAGTGCTGTGAAGAGAAAAAGCAACCAAGCTCATATTCATGGCTATCGCTGAATCCATCGTAGTAAATTTTTTTTGTGGAATCTACGAAAATGTTATTACATACCGAATTCGAATAGCTACGTGCATAGCATATTCCTAGATACGTAGATTTTACGAACATCGGACTACGATCGATTCAGTGATAACCTCGCTTTTTTATTACCCCTATAAATGCTTCTAAACTTAAATACACTTCTTAATTTAAGTTTTAATATAATTGGACTTACAAATTTAAAAATTTATGTGAATTTGGTTCTGAGAATTTCTGCCTTTTACGGTACAAAATAAAATGAAGTTTTAGGGGTATTCGCTTCAACTTCACAAATCTTGAAAGTCGAGTCGTTAAACACGAGTGCATATTTGTTAAATCCAGTTTTTAACATTTTATAATACAAAAAAAACTTGGGTTCTCTAAATATTTTGGAAATTTTTTTTTATACTCCATACAAATCATGATTCAATAATTAATTATTATTGAATCATGCATACAAATCGGTAGAATTTGACGTTAATGAAAATTATTTTGTATTACTTAAGTAGCCCAACTGACATTTCAAGAAAAGTTGGGTTGAAATGCATTACTAGGATCGAAACAGTAATAACCCGAGGCACAACTTTTTAGTTTTCTTTTAGTATAATATGTGGCATCACGTTGGTGCAATAAACTTTTTAGTAATACCGCATTTATTTTTTATTTATTTATTCATTTTTTTTGTAGCCTCATATGTATGTATATTAACCACTTTTTAATTAAACAAGTAAGAAAGCCTAAGTTCGGGCGGAGCCGAACATTAAATACCCGGCGCAATTATTAAATATATGTTTTCCACCTTTCCGAAAGCTACCGCTACACGATAATCCGGGGTGTATAAATTTTAAGTAAATTAGCGTCCTTAAATTTCGAAATATTGCAGTTTCAAGCATTTCTGAAATATACCGTTATATGAAAAGCGGTCGTAATTTTAGTCCGATTTCAATAATTTTCA
>NW_016162519.1:28864-42616 GCF_001687245.7 Rhagoletis zephyria
AACAATAGAAATCGCAAAAATTAGCAAATAAAATACTTGCTTTGTTTTGTTTTGTTGTCAAATTTCTGAGAAATATGAATTCACCACGATGCGATACAGAAAGAACAAGGACCAGGGATGTAATTTTAAGTAAATCTATTATTCAGTGGCAAGGCGCAGAGCGTTCGGGGCAGCAATATTAATTTGTATCAAATATAACATTAAACGGTGGTTCTAATACATTTTTTGATATTATTAACCAGAGTACATACATTATATGGTATTTCTTTCAAAATTAATGTACTATATGAACTTTTTTTTCAAATATTTCTTAAGTTTCTTTCATGAGTGATGAAAAGCAACCATGCGTGTAAGAAATTGTGTGCTACCTAAAATTTCACCTCTGGAAACTTTATCCCCATAAAGGACTTCACCACAGTTTTTTTACTGGATATACTGAGGCTAGAGCTCATGGACAATTTACAAGTGTGATTGTACTAGATAAAAATATCTACATACATACTGTATAAATTTACACGTGTTTGTCCGACTTTTATCGAAAAAAATAAGACAGAAAAACATAAAACAAAAATAGTTCATACATATGTACATATGGGCATATTTCATGTACGTATGTATGCTATAGAAGCATAATATTTGTATCAAATGTATACTAACACCCACCCATTCGCGCTCCTGTGCGTGATCGGACCGGTTTCCTCTACGCCGGCCGGCGGGCGTACAACTACAAACGCTTTGGAATTTTTTATTTAGCGCATTTGCTATTAACATGCATATATCTAGCTACATACTGAGTTTTTTTTTGCTATCTGTTGCCAAGTCCAGCATGACCATACACACAACCGAAATTCAGTTCAATTAAACAGTAGCAGCACCATTTTCGTATACCTAAGTATCTACTTATATGTACATACATATATACATAATCGAATTTTATGGACGTAGATACATACATACATATGTAGTGATCAAAATGCAAACTCTGAATGGAAAACTGCTGCGTCGCAAATCAAAAGCGTGCAGCTTTTTAAAATTAGGATGTTGTTATTGGATGTGGGGTGGGGCCAAAAAGCAACACATCACACATATTTATATGTAAATATGTGTTTTCATAGTGCAAATATGTACATACATACATCATACACATGTTATATACAAGCATATACGTTTCTACATGTAGATCCGGATTTGCAATTCTCTAATTGTTTCTTCTATGCTTTGGTTCTATATACAATTTCTATGCGATGAGTAACAATCCGCATTGTTTAATTAATTTAAATATTCAAGAGGACTCATGGTTGCGTCGTCATCATCGTGCCATGCTTTTGTGCACATAGGCTGTCATAATTGCACTAAATAAAATTCCTATTCAATTAAACGTTTTATGAAAGCTTTTTTATTAAAAAAAAAAGTTTAAACTTCTGTCTTAACCGATTGCAATATTTAGACTTTCACATTATAATGTCGATTGTATTTTTGCATACTTTAGTTATTTCCAAGAAATTTTGGGTTAGATCTGCTGGTGCGGTCAAATACGTAGGGTATCAGGAAATGCGTTGAGCTGCATGTAACTAGGTAAAAAAATATGTATAGGCATAATTTGTCGGACACGTAGTTGAAACAAAATAAAATACAATACATTTTTTTGTTTAATTTTGCTGTACTTTTTAACTTGCTGTATGAGAAATATATAATATTTATTGTTTTACTTCAAGTGATTTCATTTGGGAAGAAAATAAAAGCAGCAAATTACCAATATAAATCGTCGCCTGGGTAAAAGATTGTCGTAAGCGTCATGTGTACGTGTGTAACATACGACAATCTTTTACCCAGGCGACGAAATGTGTTTGCGGCTTTTTAACACATTGTCAGGAACAGCTGCAATCTCCTTTCTTTTAGATCTATTTAAGAAGCGTGAATGAACTTCTGTTTACATATATGTATCATTTCTATATAGTACGTAAGCAACATCTAACCGATACTAGATCGAACTGGAAACGTGTTATGAATTCCCTCCCAACTGCATATGTACATACATATGTATATTATAAACTAGTTTACAAGTCGCAAGAGTTTACTAACAAATAAAAATGCACAAAAATAAACAGGTATATAATGTTTTTTTCCCAGGCCACAGCCGATTTGCAGGAGGCCTACAAGCATCCCGAGACTATTCCTGCTCTATGTGAGATCGCTGTATCTGCACCAGAACCGCAGGTGCGTCAATACTCTGCCGTATTACTTAAGAAGCACTTAGCTAAGCTACGTCAATGGAACAAAGTGCCTGTCGAGCAACAGCAAATGTTAGTATAAGGCATAGGTATTTGTTATTGGAAAATAATCAATTTATTAATTTGCTATTTTCTTCTACCCCAGCATCAAGCAGGGTATGCTCAATGCTCTCATGCAAGAGCAACAAAAATCCGTACGCAAAGCCATTGCCCAGTTTGTTGGTGTTTTGGTGCGTCACGAAGCCAAAAAAGCCGATTCATGGATGAGTGAGGTGCTAAAGTTTATCTACAGTTATTGCTCTTCGGCCGATCCCAAACAAAGCGAACTCGGTTCATCGACATTTGCCATTTTGGCTGATGCGGCTCCGGATCAATTTTTGCAGCATATGGAATCGGTTTGTGAAATGTTTACAGCTGCATTGGTGGCCACCGAAGCTACTGGCAACATGGCTACGCCTGTGATCTTTAATATTCTCACCGGCATGACCTATCTGGTGCCCTTCACTCTGGGTCATAACACTGCCGAGCAAACTTTGCAGAAGTCCATCCCATTGATTGTTAAATCGCTACAAGCTTTCGCTGTACAGCCCGATGTGGATCAGTTCGTACATGCTTTTGATATTCTTGAAAGTATGGCTGATCTTAATGCTAAACTGTTGAACAATCATATTAAGATGTTGTTAGAGTTCTGCTTGGAAGCAGCAAATAACACTCAACTTGATAGCGCTGTGCGCATTAAAGCTGTGGCTTATGTTGGTTGGCTGGTGCGGCTTAAGAAAAAATTAATTATCAAGCAGAAGTTGATTGAACCCATCATACGTGTCGTTTTCAATTTGATGGCCACGGAGCCGGAAAATGAAGATGGTAAGCAAAAGCAAGGCTGATGACTGAAGATTTTTAGATCATATTGCTTATAGTTATACTTGTACCATTTAATTTTTATATTAATGAAAACACTGTTTTTTTTAACTGACAGACGACGAAGAATACTTCTTGGGTGAAGATAACTCGAATCCCATGACTACTGCTACCCAAACAATGGATCTGCTTGCATTGAGCGTACCACCAGAGAAATTGATTCCTCCATTGTTGCAACTCTTGGAGCCCGCCTTACAGGGCCAGGATCCATTGCCACGTCGAGCTGCCTACTTGAGCATGGCCGTTATTGCCGAAGGTTGCTCAGAAGCTATTTGCAATAAATATCTCGAAACCATGTTGAATATTGTTAAAGTGGGCATTACTGATCCAACGCCGCTCGTACGTAATGCTGCTTTCTTCGCACTCGGTCAATTTTCGGAACATCTGCAGCCTGACATTACCAAATTTGCACCACAAATTCTCCCGATACTATTTGAGTTTTTGCATCAGTTGTGCAATGAATTGCGGGTAAGTTGCCAAATTGATTTTGTTTTAGGTTAGCTATGCAAATTGATTTTTATGCTATTCATTTATACATAGTTATGTACAAAATAAAAGTTCAAATAGAGTTATTTCTGCTTATATTCGGTAACTTTGTACAATTTTGGCTCTCTTTGTGTTTCTCCTTTTCACTGACGCTTACCAAACAAAAGGCATCCTGGCCAAATGATGTAGTCACCGAGCCATGGCCGCCTAAAACAGATACAATACTTTTTATGAATCAGCTGCAAATCAAGCGAAAATCGGTTTTAACAAATTATGTAGTGAAATTTTGTGCTAATTATGCTAGATTATTTCGTTTTTCTGTCATTCACTGTAGTCGAACAAATAGTTGATTGGGTTTTTATTCTGTTTGCACGAAAAGCTTGCACAAAATGTCTGTTATTTCAAACCACCTAGTGTACCTTGCAGATTTCTAAATACAAAATTTTAATGCATTGTTTTCCCTTAGAGTGGTGGTACTGAGCCCAAACACATCGATCGTATGTTCTATGCACTGGAGACGTTCTGTGAAAATTTGGAAAATGAATTGGTGCCACATTTGCCAGTACTGATGGAAATGTAAATCACTATAAATCACATCCTGTTGCGTTTTTTTTTTTACAAATATCTACTACTAAATTTCAGTTTGTTCGAAGCTTTGAACCCCAACAATTCCGTGCGCGTANGTACTGATGGAAATGTAAATCACTATAAATCACATCCTGTTGCGTTTTTTTTACAAATATCTACTACTACATTTCAGTTTGTTCGAAGCTTTGAACCCCAACAATTCAGTGCGCGTGCGAGAATTGGCTTTGAGCGCCATTTCAGCTGCTGCCAACGCCACAAACGAGAATATGCTTCCCTACTTCCCACGTTTGATCACCATCTTGCAATCCTATCTGGCACCAACTGAAAATGAAGACATCATAAGTTTGCGTCCCCAAGCCATTGATACTTTGGCCGCCTTGGCTCGTACCATTGGCAAGCAAAACTTTATGCCTTTAGCTACCGATACCATGACTTTCGCCTTGAATTTGCTCGAAAAGGCTGAAGATCCCGATGTACGTCGTGCCCTTTACAATCTTATTGCATCATTGGCTGAAGTGGTGAACGAAGAAATGGCGTCCGTATTCCCGAAAGTAATTGAACGTATGTTCGACTCTATACTCTCCACCGAGGAAGTAGTGCCCGAATTCAAGGATGACGATGGCGTGCCAGCACCAGCTGAAGAGGCCGATGAAAATGAGGATGATATTGATATTGAGAACTCCGACGACGAGGATGATTTGGATAATATTGCGGGTTACAGTGTTGAAAATTCCTATTTGGACGAGAAAGAGGAGGCCATATTGGCGTTGAAGGAATTCGCTGAACATACCGGAGCCGCTTTCATTCCGTACTTGGAGAAATCATATCAAAATGTATACAAGATGATCGATCATCCACAGGAAGATATACGTAAAGTGTCAATTGACGCGTTGTGCACATTTGTTGTTGCGCTCTTCAAGCAACAAAACTTACAGGGTGTGTCCAGTGCCATTACAATCTTGTTACCAAAATTGGGACAAATCGTACATGATGATGAAGAAGTATCGGTTGTATTGTCAGCGCTTGAAGGTTTGGCTGATCTCTTGAAAGAGTTGAAGCAAGTGGCCTTGCCGAGCGTTGAGCTGCGCGATGTTCTCTTCTTATGCATTACCGATGTGTTGCAGGGCAAGGTAGCATGCCAATTCGATGAATCGACTGGCGATGATGATGAGGATGCCGAGGAGAGCGAATATGATGAAGCGATTGTTGAAGGTGCTGGCAATATGTTGCCGTTGTTGGGTGCAGCAATGACTCCCGACCAATTTAGACCATATTTCGAGCGCGCATACCCGATTATTTTGCAGAAATTGGTATGTCAATGTTGAATGCGCGAAAGAGTGTAATTTATTGAAGTGTATTAATGCGTACAAATTTGTTTACCTACAGCAAAAGGCAAAGAAAAACGAAGACCTTGAATCGCAGCGCGCTTTCGCTTACGGTGCTTTGGCAGAGTGTTTCGCGCCCTTACAAAACCACACTGGCACATTCTTCAACACTTTCTGTCCAATTATGATCGCTGGACTTTCAGATGACTTTGATCAAGCACGCCAAAACGCGGTATATGGCTTGGGTGAATTAGTACTATACTCTGAGGATAAATCATACGAGTAAGTTGAAGCCGAAAAAACATTGTTTTCTTCGATCNCGCCAAAACGCGGTATATGGCTTGGGTGAATTAGTACTATACTCTGAGGAAAAATCATACGAGTAAGTTGAAGCCGAAAAACTTTGTTTTCTTCGATTGTATATTAACTGAATATTTGCTATCTTATCTTTCACAGAGCTTATCCTCACATTTTAAATGCCCTCTCTCAGGCCGTTGCCAAAGAAACAAAGCCAAGTTCTTTGGATAATATTTGTGGCGCTATTGCACGCTTGATTATCATTAACAGTTCGTTGGTGCCGCTGGTTCAAGTGTTACCCGTTTTCATGCAACACTTGCCGCTACGCGAAGATTTCGATGAAAATGCTTCCATCTTTAAATGCTTGAAACAATTGTATCTGCAGGACCGTGATGCTATCGCAGGCTCATTGGAACAAATTATAGCTATTGCCATACATGTGCTCTACAAAAAAGAATACACAGAGAAGGAAACATACGACACAGCGTTGGGATTGTTGCAAGAAATTCGTGAAAATTATCCCGATAAATTCAGTGTAGTTGCAAATTCGAATCCGGAAATTATTGCCTTCTTGCAAACACTGTAAACTTACATATGTGAGCAGCAATTGAAAAGCAACTGAAATTTGAGTTCATGTATTTCAGCTAGTTTTAGAGTTTATATATATTTTTTTTTTATGAAAAAATTCACGAAATGAAAAAAAGTAGTTTTCAACGGCACCCACCCCACTGACAAATGCTATATGTGAAATCTACCATTTTAACCTAATTGTTTAATGCTATTTTTCCCTTTTGGGGTGTAAAAAAAAGACTTAAGACTGTGCGCATTTTTTTTCTCCACAACAAACATGCAAAAACAAGCGAACTGCAATAGTGCAGTTTGGAAAAATTCTTAATCAGGGACTGTAATGCGAAAACGAGTATGTATTTAATACTATAAATGAAATATAAAAAAAAATATATATATATTTGTTATTTAAGAATAATATACGCTTTGAAACCTTTTATTTTAAACTCNTTCAACGGCACCCACCCCACTGACAAATGCTATATGTGAAATCTACCATTGTTTAATGCTATTTTTCCCTTTTGGGGTGTAAAAAAAGACTTAAGACTGTGCGCATTTTTTTTTTCTCCACAACAAACATGCAAAAACAAGTGAACTGCAATAGTGCAGTTTGGAAAAATTCTTAATCAGGGACTGTAATGCGAAAACGAGTATGTATTTAATACTATAAATGAAATATCAAAAAAATATATATATATATATTTGTTATTTAAGAATAATATACGCTTTGAAACCTTTTATTTTAAACTATGTTGAAAGGATGCTTTTTGCGAAAATAACGTAAACTTTGATGCCACAAAGAACTTAATTTTCATAATTCAGTCCCTGTGTCAAACTAATGACTGTATAAAAATTTCTTGTGCATGTTTTGGAACAATTATCCTAATTAATGATACTTTATTTTTCTAGTTGTACATCGAGAAACAAACCTATACCGAGTATCTAATGAAGTTAGGAGCGCATGCGCCCTAGTGCGAAATTTTTAATTATTTAGTTATATAGCTTTTGTTGAAATTAAAATTATGAAATCTTCTCAAGTTCAGTNAAAATTTCTTGTGCATGTTTTGGAACAATTATCCTAATTAATGATACTTTATTTTTCTAGTTGTACATCGAGAAACAAACCTATACCGAGTATCTAATGAAGTTAGGAGCGCATGCGCCCTAGTGCGAAATTTATAATTATTTAGTTATATAGATTTTGTTGAAATTAAAATTATGAAATCTTCTCAAGTTCAGTACCTTTCTATTTCTGAAAGAAAGTGCGTAAACAACTTGTGAATTAATTTTTCAGCTATGTTTGAAAAACGAATGAGCTAAATTCCTACTTATCAACTGTTAAATAGGCAACGTAAAAATTTTAAACAACAAATTTGATATTTATTTAAGAAATTCCTTAATAACTACTGTCCAGCAAAAACAATTATTTACTCAATAAACAAACAAACAACTTCATCTAATGAAAACAAAAATGTTACGAGTTCAGTGCATGCATATACTTGTATACTCCAATGTCATACGTCCGAAAGTAGACACAACAAAAACAATACCACTTTCATTATTTAATTTTTTAACAAACAAATTCAATTTAATAAAAGATAAAAAACAATGAGAAATAAAAAATGCCTTAGATTTAAATGTAGTTTTGTATATTTAAGATATACACGTGGAGAAGCTTCCCGTAGAAAAAATTTCATCTCCAAATTTCCACTAAGAAAAACAATCATAAGTGAAATTGTGTTTTTTTTCGCAGCGTTCATTATCAAACGCTCTAAGTTCAACTCAAAACCTGCGTATGTATAGTATCTACATATATGCAAAATCTTCGTGGCCACCACACTTTTGAAGTTGGTGGTCTTTTAATCTCCAAGTGAATATATAAAGGCTGTGATATAAACTCTGTGTGTCAAGTTGTTATAAAAAACTAAAAACGAAAAATCTAAGCAGTAATAAGCCAACGTTTTCCTCACCCTAGTCGGGCTTGTGACCATATGTATGTACATCACAACACTCATAAATTCAAAGGCAGCAAGCAGAGAAAGCTTAACATCCAAAAATTCCCAAATCTTTTTTATTTTGTCCTGGCTAATGCTTTACTTTTCTTACTGGTCAAAAAATTTAAAAAATCCTATAGTTTCTGCCAATGCATTTCCGTGTAAACAAAAAATCAGGCGTTTAGGCATTTCCAACTTCATATATTCGTATATAAATGTCTAATTGTTGATGTCTCTACGTGTTCCATATTTATTTATACTTAATTTGTGTGTATTTTTTTTTGTATTTGCTTGACCAATAGCCACCGCCTCCAACCAGTTCAACAATAGCTACAAGCCACTGCAGCTCCCTCTCCGCCGCTACACAGTCAATTAAATTTTGGTTTTGGTGTATATCTTAATTTTGGCTGTGTTTTAGCGTATATTTGCTCTTTAGGTCTCTCCTTTTTNTTGGTGTATATCTTAATTTTGGCTGTGTTTTAGCGTATATTTGCTCTTTAATAGGTCTGTTTATGAGAAAGTAAAGCATTGCCAATGCGCGAACTTAAATTTTATTTTTAATGTTTTTTATACTAAAAGCTTCATAAATTTCTTATTTTCATCATTACATTTTAATATGTACTACACAGCATTGAATTTAGTAATAAAAATTATAATTATTAATTATTGCACATAAGCAATGTATAAACAAATGGTATTTTGCTTAGTTGTACTCATCAAATAAAAGAAATTGTAGCTTTCAATACCTTTTATTTTTAATTAAAATGCTTAAACTTTTATGTATAAAAAAAAAATTTTGGTATGAAAATTGAATATCTATAAGAGGCAGCAACTTTGGAACAACGAAATAAAGGCATATTAAAAACTGAAAAAGGAAATTTGGAAACTTTAAAAACTTGTTACTTGTACTTAAAAAAGTCAGTATTTTACAGGAACAAACATGCAAACTTATAATGGTTCATCTATTTCGCGCTTGAGAAAGTAAGATCCTACTACATATTTAACATTACGTCGTCCAAACTGGTGTTCGTTTAGTGATAGGCTTGCCACTTATAACACCATGTGGAATGTTTCTGTTGAAGTTGTGTATTTTCTTCACCAATGCATTAAGGAAATTCAAAGGTAATGGACCGTTAATGGATAATGACTCTTGGTGTTCAATTGAAGGTTTTGATCTGTACAAAATGTGTCTTCAACAAATTTTCGAGAAATCACCAGGGTACACTTGATTTCGAGATTCGTCGATGGGTTTTTTTCAACAAGGCCGTGCGATTTGACGCCTTTGGCTTCCTTTTTATGGGATTATGCATAAGTCCATGTTCATGAGTAGAAACTTTGGAGCCAGAGCATTTCCACGACTACCGGTTCCACGCGCCAGAAAAAGTCGGGCTTACCCGAAAAAGACGATCTAACCTGTAATCGTCGATCCCGCGACAGTCGGGTCTACGTAACCGGAACGACCCAGATTTATATCTGGCCGAGGACTCTCACTCCAGCCACACTCCCCACAAACTCTTTGGGGAATTTGTATGCTGTTACAACAACAATAACCCTGTAATCGTTGCAAGCAAACGCCAAAGAAGCAACGTTCCATCGATAGTCTGATCTACGTAAACGGAACGACCCAGATTTATATCTGGCCAATGATTGTCACGCCAGCGTCATTATGTTTGTATGTTGTTACAACAACAACCAAAGAAACAACTTCCCCGCTTTTTGGCCCTCCCACCATGATTCCGCTTCATGTTTCGAGCGATGGTTAACCAGCAGTACTTGTCTGCTCCGTGTCAGAACAGAATATATCGAAATTTGGCATAGGTGAAATGCAATTCCAGCCTTGACTCTAGTCTGTCCTGAGCACCACCCGTGAGCTGATAAGTGACTACCTCGCCCAGAAACTAAGTTGCACAGGTGCAATGCCGAGTTTGGCCTCCTAAAATGTGCTCTGCAAAGATCGCCGTGCTTGCTTCCGTGGATCACCTACCTACATATCTGTGTTCGTATGGAAAAGTAGCTTATGTCGAAAGAGTGGCTTTAGTATAAATCGGCATTCGCAGCATACGGTTGCGAATTACTCACTGGCGCTGATCCGTTGAACAACTTTTTNCCCAGAAACTAAGTTGCACAGGTGCAATGCCGAGTTTGGCCTCCTAAAATATGCTCTGCAAAGATCGCTTGCATCATCTACTATAGTCAACCCGTGCTTGCTTCCGTGGATCACCTACCTATATTAACTTAAAAAAGNGAATAAAGGGAATGCCGCATTATACTAAAGTCAGCCTTTCGACATAAGCTACTTTTCCATACGAACACAGATATATTAACTTAAAAAGAGCTTTTCTCATATTAATATGTAAATTGTTTGTAAGCCACTTTATTTTTGTATTTCTTTATGTTTTCCAGCGCTCGCATTAAACTTCTTACGCTTAATCAATTTATCTTTTTGATTGTTTTTCTGGTGCTTTTTGGGTTCTTGATTATCGCCTTCAATATCCCTAACCTGCATCGTAGCCTGCAACTGCAATTTTTCCATAACCGACATTTTCGATGGATCTTTAGTTGCCAATTTTGCTTTATCCTTGGCGCGCTCTTTTCGTAATATTTCTGTGCGTTTGTCTTGTTCAAGCTTCTTACGCAGTGCCTGCAGCGCTAAAGTGTAGGCCTTGGCATATTCCGTCTCATGATCGCTGGTAACGGTAATTTCATTTGTTAACACTTTACCCACCTCGCCGAGAATGTGCTGTAATAGAATTGCATGATAATTAACTTTGAAAAGGTAAACAATTTAAGTTTTTACATTGAATTGTAGCAGCTCCTTTTGGTTTAGTATTGTTATCGCTGTACCCAGACTACCCGCACGCGCTGTACGACCAATACGATGTATATAGGTTTTGATGTGTCGCGGTATGTCATAGGAAATGACTACATCTACATTGGCTAAATCAATACCACGAGCTAGGGCATCAGAGCATACAAGCCTAAAAATACATGAATCATCAACGTTTTTTATATTTTTTCACAAATTTTTAATTGTACATACCCATGCACGCGTCCACGTGCGAATTGACTTAAAACATTAGTTCTTTCCTTCGGGCTTATGGAAGCGCTCAAGTCACGTATGATCAGTTTTTCATTAAATAACGTATTTAAAACGAAAGACAATCTATTGGAAAGAGAAGTTTTTAATGATAAATTGACCGGTCTTTTCCTCCAACTTACCTGCTAGAGGCGTCAGCACTGTTCGTGAAACAAAGGAATTTTGTCCATTCATTTTCATTGATTAAGGCAAACAGCGTCAATGGTTTTATGCGATTCTCTGTGATACAATAGCGTTCCGTCAGCTCAGCTGGTGTTGTATATTTTCCTATGAATTCACCACGATTCAGTTGATTATCTTGCTGTTCAATGTTTATTGCATCTGCGAACTTCTCTTGCAATTCTGACAAGTTAGCAAGCACCGATGTGAATAATTTAGGTTGGAACAATCTTAAGTTCTGTAATTTTTCCGGATCTTGCGAAAGCGTAGCCGAAAATAACAACTTATGCGGTTGTGTAGCGCAACTTATTTCTAACTCGCGATAACAGAGAGGCGCGGCGCGTCCCGACAGTAACTGATCCGAAGTGGCACGCACATGTTCATCCAAATGATATAGCCAATTTTGAAAAACAGCGTCCATTATGCGATCAGCTTCGTCAATAACAAGAAAACGTAAAGATTTTAAGCAAAAACCTTTAGTTGCATGTAGATGATCAACCAAGCGGCCTGGCGTCGTCACTAAAATATCTACTTTGGAGTAATATTTCCCCTTATAACATTCCACAAGTTTTTCTTGCTCCTGTGCAAATGGAAACTTTTTGGATAGTAAACAAACAGTTAAATCCGTTTTTTCACACAATTTCTTGAATACTTTGAAAACCTGTAACGCTAACTCGGCGACAGGGAGTACAACCAAAGCTCTTATTTTGCGCTCTACACGATCAGCTAATAACTGCACGACCGGTATAGCAAATGCTAAAGTCTTGCCACTACCTGTGGGCGCTGAAACGCATATGTCACGCGGCCGAAATGGTGGCGGTTTGGCGTGTGCTTCAAGCAACCAAGGTACGACTGCTGTTTGCACAGGAAATAGTCGTGTCATGTGCATTTCTTTGAGTGCGTGGCGTATGTGCGGTGCCAAGTAGGTTAATTTGGTAATAACCGATTCGTCAGCCGCTGGTCCACTTTTCGGGGCTATGGCTGTTGAGATGACAGTAGGGTGCGCCAGCCAAGCAGGCAGCACCATATTAACTTTTTTCGGTTTGCTGGTGTCTACATCCTCGCCGAGCACTTGGAAATGAGTTGTTTCAACATCAGGCACATCACCGACAATGGGATCAACATCAGCGCCAATTGAGACCGTTTCATCGGCGCTTGCGTTCTTAGCTTCGTTGACATCAGCACTAGTTGGTTGAACTTTCGTTTCATTTCGTTTAGACTCCACATCCAGCAGCTCGACTGTGCTCTTTTTCCTTTTTCGTTTTTCTACTTTTTGGAGAATCTTCTGCAGAATTGCATCCTCGTTTTTTGTAGCTTCGTCAGTTTTTTCGCCATTGTAGCTGAAATTATATAATTATGCTAATATAAAACTGGTTTATATCCGGGAATGTATAATTTACCGATTTATAGTAAATAACTCCATCTTTCCACACAAACCAACACCTAACAACAAAAGATAAATATTAAATTTTTAATTAATCAAAATCATCAGGTCCGGTCCAGGATGTCAGTTCAAAATGGAATGTCAAACTTGCTGGAATTTTTTTGTGCATGACCGGAAATGGATGGAATGCACTACCGGAAGTACAGGGTGATATTGCGAATATATTTTAAATATTTTAAATATATAAAAATATAATTCAATTCGATATAATTTTTGAAAAATAAGGAAAAAAATAAAAATTGTTTCTAATATTCAGACGACACCCTATTAAGAAATCTTGTACACCAGCTTCATATACATGAACCAAAAATACAAGATCACTCTGGAACGCGGCGTTGTATTTGTAACTGGTTTTGAGAAAAAAATTCGTGGAGAGTTAATTCAACATGACAACATCTTTTAAAAGATTTTTATGAATAATTTTTTATCTAAATTGGATGTTTAAAGTTGCTGACAACACTTTTGGTTAATTTTGTTTTTTCGCCGTTGTCTTTGCCTTGTTTATTTTTCGTTCGTTTTCCAGCGAAACAAGATGGCGTAGAACCCGCTCAAAAAATCTACTTTTTTCATTTTCTTGTTCCTGCGTGATCTTGCTTCATATATTTGCCATTTTATAATACTTTTTTATAAATTTCATATCGAAAAT
>NW_016162520.1:0-42614 GCF_001687245.7 Rhagoletis zephyria
CAAAGTTATAATACCATTTCATGCTCATGAAAGGTATAAAAATTCAGTGGCGATGAGAAGCTGCGAACTGAGCTGCTGAGCTTGGACAAAATGTGAGGACAAACTCGTAAAATGCATATGAAATACAAACAAAGTGCCTGCCACAGATAACTGGCGCATGCAACGCAACAAAACTCACACTTTTGCAAGTAACCAAGAATACACATGTGTGCATACCATGCAACCCTGTAGGAAAAGTGGTCTAATAACGTAGTTTTGCGATTGCAGGGATTTTAGTGTTTACCAAAGTCCTACGTACTTGACAGATTTTAATCCTATTTCGCTTATATTGATAATGACGTCGATAAATAATCGATAAACGCCCTCGTTTAATATGTACATAAATCGGAAAAGCTTTCACCAAAAATTTTCATAGGTGTTTCGACCAGGAACCGTATCAGTTACAACTTTTATTAAAAAAAATCGTTATTTCTGACTTTTATTTTAAAAATCCAAAATAACTATTACTTTTGATTTTTTATCTAAACAATCTGCAATTAACAGTTATTTTTCATTTTTAAATTATATGTCTTAGATAACAGTTATCGAGGACTTTGATTTATAAGAGGACTTTGAATTATAAAGCTTACTAGTTCACAGCCTATAATTTTTTCACACATTATGACATTCTCTACAGGGATATATGGGAACATAATCACGCACGTACTTGTATGTACATACATACATACATACAAATTTGACTGCATTTCATTATGATCCCAGCTAAGAGTACAGCAATGATAGTCGGGTGATTGGTTGACTGGCTAACAAGTTGGTTGTGATTGTTGTTGTTGTTGTGCAGTTGATGCAATTACAACATTTGGCGCGCTCTCACTCATTTCATTTGCCTTAATCTGCCAATAGTCCACATTCATTTTCATGGCGCACTGATAGCGAAGCTATCAAAACATGGGAACACTTTTAAAAAACCAGTAACAGCGCCAGGACAAAGGCAACGAGGCAAGCACAAAGCAATAACTGCCGTGATGGCAAAGGAATATGCCACAAAAGCAAGGCTGCGTGCAGGGCAAGGGCATGTGGTTCTATAAAATGGCATGTTTTATGTGTATATGGCCATTGGTCGGCCGAGGCTGAAGCTGCAATCGGTATTGGATTGCCACATAACACTGAGCGGTTAAAATTTAATTTTGCATATATGCGAATATGTATGCGTATATTACATATACATATGTAAGTACATACATACGTAAGTGTGTATACAGATTAAGGGGCTTAAGAACAGCATACATATGCATTTTTGCTTTATATTTTCATCTACAAACATATATAGTTATATACGTACATACTACATATGAAGAGAATTATAGAAAAATCGCTCACAACATACAAAATTATGGTTGCATGCAAGTGCTTAGATGTGTGTGTAAGTGTGGCAGTTAGCTGTTAAAGAGTTGTAGCCAACAATAGAAAAAGCATCCGCTTTTGTCTTTCTATTTTATTTGTAGCCGCCGCAATGTGCCACACGCCATACATGTTGCCGCCACATTGCAGCATACGTTTTGTGTTGTTGCCCGTTGCCCGTTGCCCTCTGCCCGCTGTCGTGACCGTCTGTCGGTTACAACCTAATCTGGCAACACACGTCACACTGTCTAGGATAAAAATTAAAAGCACGCGCATTTTTTAAAAGGATTTACAGCATACGCTTGCATTGCCGCTGATAAAGCGCGACTGGCGTTAGGTTGGTGGACTAGACTGCCTGCTCATGTGACGCAATGTCTAGCATGTGTTTTATGTTAATTCTTGCAACGAGAAGCTGTAAAAATACTACTTAAACGGCCATAAAAGAAAGGTTAGAGAAATCAATAGTTCAGTGCCGGTAAGTGAAATTTAGAGAAAATGTTGCACTATTTTTGAAGTGAAACTTCTTTAGCGGCGGTTGGTTGGTTGGTTGGGAGTAAATTGGCAAATTCAAAGGAAATGGTGCAACGGAAATGGTTGGGACGAAAACAAGTGCTGCTTCAGTGTATGCACTAATTTAACAAAAACTTGCTAAAGGTGAAGGGGAATATGTAGAAGAAGAAAATGATAAACACAAAAGTAAAAACAAAGATAAATATAAAGAAAAAGATGAGTATGAGGATACCACTAAAAGTAAAGGTGAAGATAGAGGAAGGAAGATTAAAATACAGGTAATTATCTGGGAACTATTTTGGGATTTTAGAGATTTTCGGGATTCTCAGGACTTACCGATACAATAATCGATATTTTTATCGGTCCTGTTATCGATTTTAGTATCGATATTTTTTTCCGGTTTTCTAATCGATTTAGCTACCAGTATTATTATGGATTTTGGTATCGAAATTTTTATCGAATTTGTCATTGATTTTGTTATCGATTTTAATGTCGATTATCTATCGATTTTGTTATCGATTTTGTTATTGATTATTTATCGATTTTGCCATCGATTATTTATCAATTTTTTACCGATTTAGTTGTTGATTATTTTTCGATATTTTTATCGTTTTTTATCGATATTTTTATCTACGTTCTAATGGATTGTTCTTATCGATATTTCTTTCGATTTAGTTATCGATATTTTTATCGAGTTTGTTATCGATATTTTTATCTTGCTAACACTATTATTATTATCGATTTTGCTATCGAATTTGTCATCGATTTCGTTATCGGCATTTTTATCAGTTTTGTTATCGATATTTTGTTGGATGTTACTATCGATTTTATTATAAAAAAATAAAATTAAAAAAATAAAAATGAAGATAGAGGAAAACAGAATAACATAAATGTAATTAAAACCTTAAGCAACATCAGATGTGTGTAGGTATGTATGAACATATGTACGTATATTGGTTATAAGACAGACAGCACAAGAGAACGTAAGTTTAAATAAATATATATTTCGTTATTTCGAAGTATGTATTCTCCCTATTGTCTATGAAAAAATCTTTATACTCAATGTAAATTCAAAAAAACACTCACGTCGATACTTTGTGTCCGAACTTCTCAAAATAGAGTGCCGCGAATTTACATCGGGCCCTGTAATGACGCCGCTCTTATTGCGCTTAACTTCAGCTAAAATATTCTGGTCGTTACAAAGTCTTACTACGAATTCTCGTCCTCGGGTGTGGCGAACAGCTATCCGAGACTAAAGACGCACCCTTAAAATGCGGTCCTGTGTTTAATAGGTACTCTCAGCATCTGATATAGTCGAGTCTCCTTCCTCGCTTGAGGTGTCACCTTCCTCCTTACAGCCGTGCGACGGCTCTGTAGGCTAGGAGTTATCAACTCCGGCAACTGTAGGCAGCGCTCTAGGAACCACCTTCTTGAACTAATAGCTTACATCCATCCTAATATCTTTGAGAGGCACAGTACCGGATAACCGTCATATTCGACGTCAGAAGGTTTGGGTTCCAGTATGGCAGCATTTCTTCGATTTCCTTAGCTACTTTTCACACCTTTGCAACTAAGGAAACTGCCTTCTTGTAGAAAGGCACCGACCTCTCGTTGGAGCAAGTAATAAGTTTGTGCAGCCATCCTAAACTCTCGTACCTTGGAGGTGGCCGAGTTTTTCCATAATGAGCTTCCACTCTGGAAATGGCGCCATCCTCCCAGGTCAAGCCCATGATGCCCAGGATAACGGGTTGGCCTGTTGAGCGAGTTCCTGCTAACTTTGCCGCCTTCCCGACGAAATTCCACTGCTAGTCGCCTACTTTGCTGAGTACAATTCAGGCCTACTAGAGTGTGCGAGCATGCTCCTCAGAAGCCTAAGTAGGTGGCGCTGTCTTGCCAAAACAAATGCAAACTGTATTCCAAGCCAACAAATACAGAGCTTACCCAAAAAAAAATCGATTTGCTTTAAATTTCCACCCCTTAAGCCTTTTCCTTTTTTTGTTCCCAATTCAATATGACTCACCAATTTCCGGTACGAGTGCGAGTAGTGCACCAATAAAATTTCCGACTTGTCAGAAGTTGAATCCTGCCACTTTAGTTGACAAGTGGAACATTTCTGCAAACAAACAATAAACGTCCGTTCGCTCGAAAGACAAAAAAAAAACAGCGAAGCGAAAGAGTGCAGCAATCAAAACATTAACACACACGCATTGGAGGAAGCAATAACAATACGAACAACAAAAACAACCAAAACAACAACAAGCATAGCATTGCGGTATGCCGCCACCGTTGACAGGTTGTTGCAATCAATGATGCTGACGTGCATTTAATTTATTTCAACATGCGAACGGCGGCGGCCGAGTAGATATGAAATTTTCTGAATGTCTGTCTGTCGGCTGCTGCAAGCGGAGCGGGTGCAGAGAAATGGAGCTGCGAATGAATGGATTATTGGTGAACAAAGGTATGTATGTATGTATGTATGTAGAAATGTGTGTTGGCGAGCAATGAGCGGCGGCGGCGTTGAGTGTTGGTGCTGCTTTGTGAGTGACAGTGAGCAGTGTGGCAAGTGTTGTGGCATGCAACGCGCGCAAGTGATACTGAATACAATATCTACGCATGAAAGGCGCACACGAGCGCACGCACGCACGCACACATATCAATGAGTATATGAGATGTACAGCCGCAGATTAAAGTACTCAGTGTCGAATTAGTTACGCGTGGCGGCTGCTGGTATGAAGGTGGAAGGTGGTTTTCGATGCACGCACGCACACAACTGTATATATGAATGCGCGCTTATGTGTTTATACAGACATACATGGCTACTTATTTACATACGCAACTGCATTTCAATGCGCAGTTGGCGTGGCTTGCGTCGGCCAACCATCGCCGCTGCCGACGCCACCATTGTTGCAATGGTCTTATGTTGCTGTTTGTGGCTATTGCTTTGATCCCTCAACTCAATTAAACTGCCAACACTTGTTAACAAGCTGCAATCACGCCTTCAGCCAGCGAACAAAAGCCAAAAACATAATAAACGTGGCAGAGATGCACCGCTTCTGGAGAAACTCTGGAGAGTGGTGATAAATAAAGCCAAGCGCAAGAGACACTCCGCAACGCCTTTTATGCATAGCGGCTTAGATATAGCCACCGCGCACGCCCAGCAAATTACAAACACAAATACATATATACGTATTTGTGTAAAAACCAATAAAGGCGCAAGCTAAAAATATCACCAAATCAACCAGACTATATCCAAAATGCGACTATATTCGCATAACTGAAATTTAAAACATTTACAAACAAAGCGCTGATTTCGAGCGCGCGTTTGTTGATGCGTCGTCGATATTATCCTGCGGTCGCATGTCGATTTAGTCGCTATGTTTGTACGCGCGCTTTTGTTGATTTTTTTTTTTATTCCTTTGCCACAGCAAATCTGCAATTTATTGTATCGCAATACAGCGCCTTTGCGCCTTTTATATTTATTGCATTTCATTGTGTTTGCCGAAACGCGCTCCGGTACACATATACCCATGGCCGCGCGGTCCTACAGCGCAGTGCAGCTTGTTCACACAAATATTCACACTGTAATTCAGTTTAAAAATCCTCAAATTCGTGCATCGGTGTTGTTTAGGCGTTTTGTTTGTCAGTCGACGATATGCGCCGCCGCCGCCGATGGTAGCCGATAGTTGGGATGCCATAAGCGCGCCTTTGTCTGTCGCTCAGTGGCCCTGATCACTGATTGTATTCGCAGGTGTGTATGTGTGTGTGTGTGCGCTCGCACATCTCTTTGTTTGTTTCTCCTTCTGGGACGCCCTTTTCAACTTTTGCGCCAAAACGACCGCCTTTCGTTTTGCCACATCGCGGCGACCCCTTTGTGCCGCCACCCTGAACACTCCATTTCTACTCACTCAGCGTGCTTTGTCTGCCCTCCAATTGCTCTTGTTCGCTTGCCTCACTTCGTGTTTTTTACTCCTTTTTCTCCAGCGCCTCATTTTGCAGGGCTTTGCCGGTTGAGATTTCATTTGTTGTACTGTTTATTTGTTAAACACCTTCGTGAACAAAGCGCGTAAACATCCTTTGTCATCTTTGGCCTTTTGTACACTTCTTTATTTTTGCGCCATATACAAGAAGGTATGTATGTATGTAAATATCTGTGTTTAGTCGCCTTGTATTTCTCCTTTAACGTTCCTTTGTTATTTAACTTGTATTGTTGTTGTTGTTGTTGTTGTTGTCGTTATTTGTTGTTAACCTGAAATTCACTTTGCTGTTCGGCGAAGAGTTATGCGCTCGTAGAGCTGTATCTTTGCCGTTCGTTCAGTCTAATTCCTTTCCACGCCAGTGCATTGTGAATTATAATGAAAACTCGTTTAACCCTTTGAGAATAACAAATATGTACACAAATGCGATATGTGAGAGCTTTTTTTTTTGGTACTGAAATATCTTTCTAACTCAAACTAGTCGCGTTTCCTTGCGGTATAAGGCAACTTTGCTTTGAAAACGCTTTAGTGATTTGCAAACATTTTTTGGCTTCAAAATTTTTTCACTAATAGCTCTGATAAATTTACATGCTATCGTTCCGTGGTTCAACTTTGGATCATTTACACTAACATAAGGTATAAATACTAAGGTAATTGGAATAAAATATAGCATATACCTAAGAAATGAGAATCTAAAATGAAGTTGCGCTAAAAGTCTTTGAAAATGCATTCAAGAAAGGAATTTATCATCCGCAAACTTGTAAAGATTGAATTTCTAAAAAGCATTTAGAATATTTATGAAAATATAGAAAAGAGCAAAATTTCTTGTCTGATGACGACCGAAATCGAGAGACTCTAAGTGCACCCCAGAACTCAGAGAGTCCTACTCCGTTTTAACGCAATAACCAAATGATGGAAAAAAATTAATTTTCGTAATGCTCCCTCAGATATTCGACACAGACTTTAACCTCTCTCTCCTTGTACTTATTTTGAACTACATAATAATTTTTTATCACATCTAAAACCTATTTGCGTTCATATCCAAAATGCCCTAAGTTTACTTATAAACACACTAGTCAATAAAAAGCAAGTTTGCCGATCTCTAAAAATTAAAATAAACGTTTACGAGGCTGTCTCTTGCTCTCTAGTAGTAGAAAAGTATGAAGGTGAGGCGGGCTTTGTGGAGTATGGTGAATTTACTTTTATCCTGTCATGGATTCATTATTTCTATTTGATATATCTTTGAGTTAAAGAGCAGTCAGCAATGTCATCCAGTGTCTAAATATATTTAAAGCTTGAGAATTTGAATTGGAGCTTAAAGCTTTATTAGGTGTCACTCGTTTGATCACTTGTGTAGATCGAATTAGACTTTTGGCTTTTAAAGACAATATTAGGTCCGATAAGTTGAACCAAAGCACAACAGTATAGATAAGTTCCCTCCACGAGCTTATACAGAAAAACACAGGTGTCTACCCTAGCCAAGTAATTAGCCCTCAGCAGGATCCAACGATTTCCTTGCTCGCTCATCAATGTTCAGCCTCCAGTTAAGTTTGACATCCACAACAAAAATATATCATCTTGTGTAAAAGATCCAGTTATGTACCCCTTAATTTAGGTTTGGTAAAATGGTGAAATTTTATTTTTAGTATCTGATCTCCCTAGAGCGGCCTCAATCCTCTATTTCCTTTATTGTCTTTGAGAGTAGGTTAAGTAGTGGGTTAATAAAAAGGGTGATCCAAGATAAGTCTGCATGGGTTACAACTTTTGCATTGATTAGTCGCAACTAATCTTTTACGGGTATAATTGGAGATCACTTAGTTCTAACTCACCTGCAATTAGTACAATTAAAAATTTAATGACATGTACGCCCTTAAACAACGAAATTACGTGCGGCATTGGCATGTAGATAAGAGTGTTCGCTTAGCAAAACTGAGTTCACCGGTTCAAGCCTCAGCTGATGAAAATTTTTCAATTTCAAAAGCGACTACTCCCTTTTCTTATCCGCAGGGATACAAATAGGTTCAATTAGTTTCTTCATGGGACATGCTCGAACAATTTTAACTCCATATAAAGAGATCAAAAGTGGTATTAGTCGCATGTTCCTTAGCGATAGATCCCAGAGTGCGATCCGGCATGAGTCGCATTTTTTCAGGCTAGAATCTTCCCTAGTATTATTACAGGCACTCCCAATATCTACATATAAATAAATAAAGTAAACTATTTGTAGTAGCGCGAGATAAATTTGACAACAAACATTATGAGTAAAAAGAAAGTTAGGAGTATAGACCGGTTTCTTCACTTTAGGAATAAAGATTAGCTTAATCTTCCTACAGCTTAGCGGGATATCATTTAGTATTAAGCCACCCTCCAAAAATGGTATCTTTTTCACTTCCCGAAGCTTCTTTAGAGGATTCTCAGAGAAGCGTCGTGTTTAGAGCTGCGGCCTCGAAGGCCTTATAAAACAGTTCGCCCAATGAGCTTTTAATGTAAGCGTCTTCAAGCGATATTCGATTCAATTCTTTAAAAATAAATTTGTGGAATACATTCCAGCAGTTTGCTTTGAGGGCTTTCCTAAAGATGTACGACACAAAGGTAACCACAGAAGGCCTTACCGTCGGATACTCTTAATTTTGGAAATATAGTTCTTAATGCCAGCTGATTGTGGCAAAGAAAGACAATTGTCTAACGCGCAGCTACAGTCGTAAGTAAAAGAAATAGAAAATAAACACCCTCCCAGTAATTTCAAAGAGATATTGAAAACTTGGTCAACGGGACTTTATTTCTGCAGACATTTCGAAAAGTAGTGGTGGTTATGATGGGATCAAGCCAAATTCTCTGATTTTATGTTATGATTAGATCACTATTCAAAAAGTTTGGTTAGCATTTTGGATGCAGCGAGGTTAATAGTTCATTTCCATCAAGCCTTAACTGCAGCTTATGCCTTTTGGAAAAATCAGAGTACAACTCGTAGCAGTTAGTTGCTCATATCAAGTACAATCAAACGAAAGGAAAAAAGCAAAAATTAAGAAATAAACATTGCCTATGACCTCTTGTTAAGCGTTTGGTGGAAATGGGCTATAAGGGTCCTTCCGAGTAGTTAATTTTGCGTAGCTCCAACTTCTTTTCAACGACACCCGGAAAAATAATTTTAAATTAACTTTTATTAGGGAGCAAAAAAAATGTATGAAACATCTTTAAAAGATTAGATGCTCTTCTTTCATTTGCAGCCAGCCGTATATATGTACATATTTACGTATGCAGAGTTCAAGCTAATGTTACATAAGTATATTGCAAATAAGACCTTGAAATTGCACATTCGCACACATATGCCTTCACATAATCTATACATAAATGCATGTGGACCCGCATTAATATGTATTTAGAATTTAAAACTCACAAATAAGTGGCAGTTGGCGAATCTCCAACTGTTTCCCCTACCAATTCAGGCGATAAATAAAACTCTTTTTTTATATCCCAATCATTTGATGTACGTGGAATGGCTGAAAAGCGGCGAGCGAGCGCAGCAACATGCAGCGCGCATACAGCGTGGTGGAACGCGCACAGCTTGACTTGACATTAGCACAATCCGCACAAATCGCTTACCTAAAATGGCAGAGTGGTGCAGCGTGGCATTCCCAAAAAAAAAAAAAGAGTAGGTATACAAATCGCTAAAATGGCAGAATAGGTGACACTGCCGCTTGAGCTATGAACGTAAAAAAAAAAAACAAAATGTTAATCGAAAAGAAAACGAAGGTGTAGATGTTCCTGAAATGATCGCACAATAAGTGCCACACTGCCACTGCGCTTTGTGGCCTACACCACTAGCGTGCCAGGCAATGAAATGAAAAATCTCCAATCCGCGCCTGCGACAACCGCAGCGACGACACTACTGCCTACTTACAACTGCTCAGCAATCCAACCGTCAGCCGCCAGTCAGCGCAGCGGGAGTGCTGCGGATGTCTCAAGCTGCTGGTGGTGTCTATGTAGCTTCCAGCGCGGCGGTTGCGCGCGCGTCAAAAGCCTCAGGATGTTAGCCAAAAAACAAAGGACGCGACGGGCGGCATATAGCGAAGCGGCGATTGGCTAGCAGCAGCGCGATCGCTGTGTGAGTGTGTGTGGAGGAAGTATGGCGTCTGCCGCAAAGCTGTCTGTCTTGGCCACAACAAGTGGTGGAGCTCAAACACCCTGTCGGCGTTCTACCTATGTCAATTCTAACTATGTAAGCATAGCCGCTACAACAACGACAACAACTGAGGCAATAACCGACAGCCATATCATTGGCTTACTAGTTGGCACTTAAAGTGTTTTGCGCTGCGCAGGCGCAACAACATTTAATGATAAATGCATTTTTATGCCATGATAAATGTTGTGAAACGCTGAAAGGTATAAATCAATATTATTGTGCGCCCAACTTTGGCAAGCGTCCGCAAGCGTCCGCAAGCCGGAACAGCAAGCAATGCTGCCAAGTTCGCCACATATGTATGTATGTTTGTATGTAGGTAGTTACATAAGAAGTTGATGATCAGTATCAGCCACCTAATACATCAGTATCCTGAGGCGCGAATGCGCGCGCGCAGCCCAACCACGTGTAATGCGATAGTTTCAAATGCAGCGCCTGAAAATTCGCGTAATTCATATTCGCCAAGGTAAATGCTAGCACTTTTTTGAATTTGTATGCACAACTTTTTTTTTGCGAGTATTCTGTATGTTTAAGGGTATTCTCTCGTTCACATGTGCACATAAATATTATATTTGCTTACTAACAAGGATCACCGCTTGCTGATATTTTTGTTTTGGACACCATTTTTATATGTGAGCTGCCATCTTCTTATGTAAAATCTTTGTGGTGCTGTATTTGAAGTTGTTTATTGGTTGTCCAAAAAGGCGTACTTTATAATGGTCATTTGCCGCCTTTTTCATGGACGAGGAGCAATGGAAGACAACCACATTGAATGGCGCGCTCTTGTAACGAAGCAGAATTAACCTTAAGTATGCAAGTTTATGCCGTAGAAGGTACTTGATAATTGAATAGAAACTGTATTTCAATGTGTAATAAGTTGAAGAAGCAATTACCTAAAAAGAAAAGTGTGTGAAGAGGCAGAAGGGAGATGCGAGGGCGTAGTCATGCGAAAAAGAGATTTTCCTGTCCTTGAAAAATGGCACAGGAATGCAGGTGCGCCAAACATTTTCATTGAAAACCCAAAACCACCTCCAAGTTGTTGATTGAGGAGCTAAACTGGATGACGTAGAGATGGACAATCATCCATGTCAAGGAGCCGAGTAAATATTGCATCCAAACCATTCGGCTGACAACGGGAAAGTTATAAGACACTGTTTAATTCAGAATGCTCTCGCCAATACCGAGGGGTCAACATCTATGTCCTTGAAAAGGTAGT
Organism: Rhagoletis zephyria; assembly: GCF_001687245.7. Taxonomy (NCBI): domain Eukaryota; kingdom Metazoa; phylum Arthropoda; class Insecta; order Diptera; family Tephritidae; genus Rhagoletis; species Rhagoletis zephyria. Next base: position 11,282 of record NW_016162520.1, read on the forward strand.
ATATTCTAAACCGATGGTAGAGGAGATAGCGGTGGATACCCTTTCAGTCCTTTCGGACGCCGGGAGCGCTGGTGGCATATTTGAGGATAAGAGTGCATTGAAAATTTTAGCAGATGATTGTCCTTCAGACTAATATTCGGCACTCCAAGATGCAATCCGTTAACGTTTTTCTCCATCCTGAGCAAATTGGAACTGTCGTGACCCTGATCCAGGAGCGCTAGCTGCCGCTCCAGAATCAGAACAAAGAAAAACGTAACTAAAGTTAGGGTCTACTTTCCGCTTAGTAACGATACTAAAGCTTAGCAAATTTCAGCCATGGAGACTCTGGCTAATATCAATCTACAAGTCGCTAGACGCGTGAAGATTAGCGTCGATGCGAATTCGCGCCACTGCCTATGGGTAGGTGAGGATTTCGCCATTTTTAATTGGACACATGTCTCTTTTTTTTTAGCTGCCACCAAGGACGAGATTCACGAACACATCATGCTATTCTATCCTAGTGTTTAATATTTTGAACTGGGGATTTCTCAAAGTTTTTTTTTTTTCGAATCACATGTACACTCACTTCGCTCTGGATGAAGCTCGTCCGATTGGCACACCATTCAGAAATCTGAAAAGCACAAACTGGAATTTCTACTGAAGGAGGGAACTCGACTCTATTCGAGAGCTTGTCGATGTTTAAACTACCGCCTGCTCGAGTTTTGTCGTTGGCTAGCTCCCATATTCGCTAGTTGCGTTGTATGAGGGTATGCCGACAGCGCTTGACGTAAGCTGTCACATCTCTGCCAAACGTTTCAGGCTAAAAAGTCTGTTTTTTTCATTCGCTGGAACCCCTGGAAAAGTTGACTGATCTAATGTTTGGCCGAAACTGAGTTAACTAAGGTTAAATACTGCATGATCTAACTTATTCTATGATTGTGGTCCACAACTACCAGGTAGAGAAGCCCGAGAGAAGAGGCATCCACTTTATTGCTTACGCAGATTACATTACACTTTTAGTGAGGGATAATCCTGTATACACTTTATAACTTGATCCAGGGCTGAACAATTTAAGTTAAGCTTACGATTTAAGTTAAGACTAAGAATAAGTTTAACACTAAGATTAAGGTTAGGATTATTATCGCACAGTTGGAAATAATTGCTCATAGCATCGAAGGAGATTAGTACTTAACACAAATGTTATCTCCGCGCTATTAGTTATTCTTGCCCTATGAATAAATAAGTTTCTGCTCTTCAGTCCTTTCAACCTAAACTAATAATTTTTACATTACAAACCGATTTGAATTGGTAACTTTATTTTTGTAGTGGTTAAGGCAAAAGTTCTTATAAGGCGTCGCGAAGCAAGCCAGGCATTTGTAGTAAAAAATAAAGAATGCAAAATTTGTTTCGAATAGCGGTCGCTCCTCGGCAGGCAATGGTAAACCTCCGAGTGTGTTTCTGCCCAGAACAACTGCTTTTCATCAAAATACAATTACCGTTCGGAATCGGCGTAAAACTAGATATAGATCCCACCCCTTTGTGAGACAACATCAAGGCACACGCCACAAATCGCAGGGGAAGCTCGGCCGAACACTAACATATTGTATAGTAAGAACTTTCAGTTCAGTCGAGCGTGGGACCCACACACAACTTAGTAGTTTTGTAAGTGGTTATGGCTAGAGTCATATCGACTTAAAAATATATGCGACCTCTTAAATTTAATTGCGAAACAATACTGTAATGTAATTAATATACTGTAGAAGAATGGGTTTCTTTCCAGCTTCCATAGAGGGTATTCATAATTGGCAGCTATGCATATCCAATATATGCACTCCGAAGCTGGCCTAACTTTGTTTGAAGTTCATTCTTCTTCTTCTGGGTGTACTTATATTCTTGGATGCATATGCGCACTCAAGTCAAATTGCCTGAATGAAATTCCCATTTAAACGCCCATGTCACAGAAGTTTCACAAGTTATTTAAAAACGAATCGTATGCGTAATAAAAACTTTTTGTTTTTTATTATGTTTTATACAAGTGTGTTTCATATTATATATGTATAGTATGTATATACTTATATGTATGATGTGTATGCGAGATATTCTCAAGGCTGCTAGCGGCAGTAAGTGGGCAACTGCAAATGGATGTTCTTATGTATACAAGTATACGGGGTATTCCATACCAAAACGGACGGGAACACTTCATCTGTTTGATTTGTTTAAAATTTTTAGGGTTCGTGAATAAACATAAATAATAAATAAATATGAAATTTGAGCTTGATTAATACATTTTTAAAAACTTTACAGCACGAAAACAAATCGATTTAATAGTTTTCCAAATATCTCGAGAAAAAATTTGAAAAAATCACACATACACCCATCAAAATTCTCTATGAAAAGAAGTGTTAAAAAAAAATATTTCTAGAAAAATTTTTCACATACACATTTTTTGATAAAAAAAAAAATAGTTTTTGAATATATGACATCACAAAAAAATTTAAAAACATCACAATGGTAGCTCTGAGTATTGCGCAATATTTAAGTATAGTATAATGGGTTGCACTCTACAATAATGTGCGTTATGATTTTTTTGTACACCGAAGTTGAGTAAAATTTTTTTTAGAATTTTTTTTGAGTATGCAGTTTTGCAGCCCATTATAGTAAATATAATAAAGTGCAAGTTCTAAGCGATTGCAAAACCAACGTTATTTTTTTTTTAACTTTCTTTGAAGACGGTATGCGCATTTTCTTCCGTAAGAAAAAATGCAAAAAGCCGTCAGCATAAAAAATATTAAAAATCAATGCAATTTTGCAGTAGCTTAAAACTTGCACTACAAAACTGCATACTTAAAAAAATTCTAAAAAAAAAATTAAAAAATTTGTAAATTTTTAATGTACTCATTTTACTCCGAGGTTCAGTGTAAGAAAAATTCATAACTCAAACTATTGTAGATATAAGACTATTCTTAAATATTGCGCAATACACAAAGCTACCATTGTGATTTTTTTTTTTTTTTTTTTTTGATGGCATNAAAAACTTGCTTGTTTTTTACAAAAAAATGTGTATGTGAAAGATTTTTCATGAAAAAAAAATATTTCTTTTCATAAAGAATTTTGATGTGGAATTTTTTTTTTCAAATTTTTTTCTCGCCCCGTTCTCGAGATATTTGGAAAACTATTAAATCGCTTTGTTTTTGTGCTGTAAAGTTTTTAAAAATGTTCAAATGTTCAAATTTATTTATTATTAATGTATGTTTATGCATCAACCCTAAAAATTTTAAACATATTCGTTTTGATATGGAACGCCCCATACACATACTACGATTACTCGTCGTCGTCCATATGTACCCCTGTGGCGAGCGAATGCAGTAAATTATGAATATGACACCTTGCAACATCGCTGGACGCGAAAAGTTGTATGCAGATATATGTACAGAGTATTTATGACATACGCATACAAATATACACATATACAAACATGCATATGTATATTCCTATTTGCATATTCATTCTACTGCGCATGCATGCTTGCAGACATAAGTATGCACGTCGGTTCCTGTGCGCAGGGACAGTAGTTTGGCAGTTGTGGACTTTATAATCAAGGTGAATTGCCGTTGTTGCCTCCGTCCTGCTTCATAATTTAGTTGGCAACCCATGCTGGGTGGATAAGGATGAGGTAGTAAAAAGCAAAAACAATAAAGTGGGATAACAAAAGTGAAAACTAAAATGCTGCATAGCAATTTAAAATATTACAATTTTACATATAGCTAAACACCATAAACTTCTGCATACTACATAGACGAGTGGTTTTTTTTTTTTTCTTCCACAATTTATTTATGTAGTTGCTTTTGAGTTGATTTATTTTGTTTAAAATCGCAGTGAGTGAAAATGATTTAATGTTAAATAGCCGCAAGTGTGAAAATGACAGTTGAGTCTTGGCGACGTTGACTCATTAGTTTGCTGCTGCAGGAGTTTGTCTTTTTGCGCTAGAAGTTAAATGAAATCATGCGAAATATCTCAATCGCGTCATCGTTTCTGCATGGGCAGGTATCCAATAATACATAAATAAATATGAATGTATGTGGACTACATATATGATATCAGTAGTGATATGTTATGCATATGTACGAGATTGGGCGTCGCTTAGATGCCAAGATTAATGAGCGAAGATTTATTGACGAGAAATTATTTTGAACGTATGCCTGTTGGCTACGCAAATAATACAGAGATTTATGTATGTATTCAAATTCCCTTAGTCAAAGCTTTGAAGCAATATTTGCTATATATAATTGAGTCGCGAAACTCAAGGTAGACATCCTTCAGACGAATCCCTAGCAGCAAACAAATGGTTTCAGAGAGGAACTTGCTCATCTTACTTAAACAAAAAAAAAAAAACTATAAATTCCTCGGAGATCTAAGCAGTTCCACAATATTTCAGATAGAAAGTGAAATAGGTTAAGTGCCGGTTTCTTAAGTAGCTTTTAAAATTTATTTACCCTCGCGGATCAGCCCACTTTGTTGCATTTTCATAAGGGAAAGTGCTTCTTGTTCTTTGATCTCTGGTGTATTATGATGAAAGGTTATGAAAGGCACGATAACCCGTCGGTGTTGCGGTTGGATATGTCAATGCTTTTTTGAAGTGGTAAAGACAGTTCGGTTTTTGGTCGTATGGAAACAATAGCGGCACACGATCGCGCAGATGATTTCCATGCCTTTAAATTTAGGGTAGTACGTGAAGTCTTACTCATGATATGCCTTTAATAGTAGCTCCACCCAGTATCATACCCAGTCAGGATTTTCTTTACATAAGGATTTTCTGATAATAGTCAGAATTTTATACCTATTTGGGAGCCAAACAAATTCTGTTCAGATCACGTACCGTTTTCGGATTGAACCGACGTGACATGTTTTCAAATAAGTAATGAAGCTCATCTACAATAGATTCGATGTAAGTTAGTCAGTTTTGAAAACAAGCGAACTCAACAGTGATCTCTTAGTTAAGGCTCGGTGGCGTATACGTAACAGTATACCAAAGTTAGAGGTTGGAAAAGACGCTTATGTGTGTACGCCAGTTCTAGACCTCTAATAAATTATGTCTTAGACCGCATATCATAAAGACATGGATAAAAAAAGTAGGAGACATGTAAACTACCAAACATATAACTTGGGACAAAACGCTGCACAGTGTTTCAAAATTGGCATTTTGTGTTCACAACTCACTGGAGCTTTAATTTTTCATTCAATTTGATACATTTTTTTTATGAAAGCTAAGAAAATTAGAAGAGAACAGTTGAGCCCGATTTTTGAATTATTTTTTTTTGTTTGTATTAAACGTTTTAGTCAAAGTGCAGAAAAAGAGGCGATTTTGAAGAAAGTAGCAGTTAATAAATCGTACATAATAAAAACTAGTTGAAAACAATTAGGGTTAACCCAAACAAAAAAGAAGTTTCACAAGAAAAATGTTGAAATGTTATAAAAAAAAATCACCAAAATTAAAAAACTGAGTTTTTAGAAAAATTATGAGTGCAGTTTTATGGATCATTAAATTGTTCTATGATAAAGTGCAAGTTGCAAGTGGTCGCGTTGATTTTTAATATATTTTTTTTTTTTGAAGTTTTGAGCACGTCCGCATGCTCAATGGGAAATAAGAGTGTTTGTTATATTATTAAAAATTAACGCGAGCTCTTAGCCACCTGCACTTTATTTTGTTAAAATTTAGTGACCTATATGGCTGCATGCGCAAAATATTTATAAAAACCAAAAAATTTATAAATTTGGGTGAAAATTTTTTTATAAAGTTCAATTTTTTTTTTTCGTTTAATTGTTTTCAACTAGTTTTTATTATGCAACATTTATTAACTGAAACAGGAGAATCAATTTTCTTCAAAATTGCAACTTTTTCAAATTTCTCTGCACTTTGCACTAAAAAAATTTGATACCAACAAACATAAATTGAAAAATAGGGCTTTACTAGTCTCTTGCAAATTTTATTATTAGCTTTCATAAAAAAAAGAATGAAATTGAGTGAAAAATGAAGGCTCCAGTAAATTGTGAACACCAATGAATTTTGAACCACTGTGCGCTGTGTGTTTCAAGTTCCAGGTATGCGTGTCAGACAAAAGGGCGCGTGGTTTGAAAATAGTTTGAACAGGGCTGCCACTTGTTTACAACGTTTAATTCAATGTAGGCAATAGGCTAAATAAATTACTGCAATAGCGATATGAATCAAAATTGCTTTGAAAAACTTTATTTCTAAACTATATGTAGGAGCGTGACCACCTGTTTCAACAACTAAATATAACTAGAATTAAAGGAATTAGATAATTTAAATATGTGTCACAATATGGGTGTCAGACGAAAAGGGTATTAAGTTTAAAAATATTTTGAACAGGATTGCCACCTGTTTGGAAAGTCGAATTAATTTAAAGTATAATAATAATAATAATAATAATAGATTGGCGCTTACACATATGTTAGTGTTTGGCCGAGCTTCTCCTCCGATTTGTGGCGTGCGCCTTGATGTTGTCACACAAAGCGGAGGGACCTACAGTTTTACGCCGACTCCGAACGGCGATTGTATTTTTATGAGAAGCTGTTTTTCATGGCAGAAATACACTCGGAGGTTTGCCATTGCCTGCCGAGGGACGACCGCTGTTAAGAAAAAACCTTTTTTCTATATTTTTGCGATGTTGCTTTGACCAGGGTTTGAACCCAGGCATTGTGGAGTGGAAGCGCGCACTGCTTACCACTACACCACAGCGGCCGACAATTAAAGTATACATAAGTTATATGAGATATTAAAATATTGGCGCGAAATGCAAAAGTGGTAAGAAATCTTTATTTGGAACATTAAGAATATAAAGACGGTTGCCACTTGCTTGAAAAGTGAAACTCAAATTATTTCATTAGTTAAAGAAATTATTAAAAGATGACTATCAGTTTAAAAAATCATTATTTCTGAATTATATTTAAAAGGTATTGCCACCTGTTTGAAAAGTCGAAGTAAGCTAACTTATATAGATTTCGAAATATCGAAGTTAGAGTATTTCTGAAACATATCGTTGTATAAAAAGGTGGCGTAATTTTATTCCGATTTCAATTAAGTATTTGCAACATCTTGTCTGTTTGTGTGAAGTACAAAAATTTTACCGAGTTTCTTAGAAAAATGTACAATATTTTTATTTTCTGCCGAGAGGTCATTGTAAATATCAATTTTGAGCGCACAAGTGTGATCGGTTGTAATCAGTCGACAGATGGCGCAGGTCAAAAAACTAATTTTTCGTGGAAATGGTATGAATTCTTGAAAATCAATATTTTTTTTAACGGATAACTCTATATCTCTTCAATAATAATACACAAATTGTTTATTTTACCAGTTTTTGATGCTAACGATTTTTATGGTTGTTAAAGGGACCTAGACAAAATAGTTATTATTATAAAAAATGGTTAAATAAACGATTGATTATTATTATGGGAAGTTTCCTGAGGATTTCTCTTCGAGTTTTCCAATCGAAAAATATTGATTTTAAAGAATTCTTACCATATATACGAAAAATTTGGTTTTTTCCCATATAAAACACATGGAAGATTTTGAGCGTTTTGAGCGACTACTAAAAATTTTTAGATTTCAAAAAAAGGGATAGCATTAAAATTCCGAGTTTACTTTTTTGGACCACCCTAGTGGGCATGTAAATAAGTGGTTAGTGTCGTCGAAGCATCTTATTCAAATTGAACAGTTTAACCTGCTACAATGTCCGTAATGGAGTTGTGTCAAAGTGTCGCGAGCCACACGAATCAACTCGAGCTCTTTGTCTGCAATAATTGGTGTTGACCTCCGATGATGGAAGTCGAAAGGTGAGAGTTAAAGAACATCTTCATTGATTCTAGATTAATGCCCTGTCTTTAATATATGTATGTATATCTGTTTGTATTCTACACGCTCCAGTTTTGCCCGAAAAGGAACGCTCTGATCGGTGAACCCGATTAAGTGTGGCGATTTTTGGTAAGGTCCATAAATCGTTTTCATTATTGTTAAGCAGGTTAAGGAAATGTTAAAAATAGATTTGTGGGTCTCAGGAGGTTTTGGAATCGCCGCCATCTTGGAACGAAGGGTGTATTCGGTTTGCGTAATTTACATCGATACCGGCAACGTTTTTGGAAAAAAAAACTCACAAATCGCTACCTAAAGGTGAAAAGGTGCCAAGTTCAATTTTTTTCAAAATTTAGTTTTTGATGCAGAATGGCAGTTAACACGAAACTACTTCGATTTTTCGTCTCTCCTGAATAATTGAAAAATGTGGACTTGGCACCTTTTTTTTGGCAGAAAAGAAATCTAAATTTTTTTTGTGTGTCTTTTTTCCTAGCGTATTTATTTTGCATTTGTTTTTATTCTTTCGAAAATGTATTGTCCTAAAACCGTTAATTGAGTGAAAATAATACTCTCCAAATCGCAACTCTATAAAATAAAGCATAAAAGATTCGAATAGTGTTAAGCATTAGTGCATTGCATAGTGTTTGCTGCGTGAGTAGGAATCTGACGCTGCACGATTAAGGGACTTTTTTTGCCGCCGATGTATAAAATTACCTTTTTGACGTAAAAGTTCACCTCCTTGCTTAAAGCTCAATTAGTCTAGACTTCACTTAATTCAACTTACCATAATAAATCGGCAATGATTACATACTCAACACATATATATAATACTCCTATATTGGCAGTAAGAGCTAGTACCGTCCGAAAACACTACAGTACAGATATATCAATAAACACGTACGAAAGAAAAGGAACACATACGTTTATAAATAAACATGTACACAACACATATACAAAAACGGCACTCAAGTACACAATACATTGACAAAAACGATACTAGACTGTCTCGCTTTGATTTCGGAATGCTTACACATTGAGAAGTTAGCTTACTGCCAATATAGAAGTATTACATATATGACTCAACACGTCAACTTAAGGCAAGCGCGAAAATATTTTATTTTGGTATTTATTTTTCGGCTATGTGACAGTTATTTCACGTCAAAAAAATTAAAAATAAATAATATAAATATATAAAATAAAAAAATAAATTCGAAAATAATTGTTGCGTTCATTTACTTGTTACTTACAAAAATGAATCTGTCGATAGGTTTGGAATTATATCTTTGAAACGCCACACTTTCTTTCAAATCGCTTCATTAGTTCTCGTGCAATAAGCGTTTTCGTAAAGCTCTAAAAATTACAACTACAACATTTCAGCATAGCCTCCATATCGAAACGTAAGACGTATTCTACGTCAAAAATACATTTCATAAAATCTAAATTAATCTCTCTGAGATTTTTTTCTCTCAACGATCCTTGGATTTCAATCTCCCTGCAATAATTGCGCAAATTTGTCTTCCGCAGCTGAGGCTTTCACCTTAAATATGAGGATAGAAAACAAGTCTTCCACAAGAATATAGAAAAGAAATGCTTAAGAAGAAAAAAATAAACTCACGATGAAGAGATTTTAATACATTAAAAAATATATATATTTATTCATTAACTTGTGCAATCAATCAACAATTTTTCACGGCTAGTTTCGCATTAGAAAAATTTGTATGCATGTATGTATGTATGCGTGTATGAGTGGAAAATATTTTTCGCATCGATCAATTTTGTGGTCCAACTGGAATTCCCATACAACTACTGGCAACATTTTTGTTTAATAAATATCTTTATTAAAGCGTCAAATCGCACAGCTGTCTTGAAAATTAATGAGCCTCATTTACTTTCATTTCCTAAGACTGCGCACAAGAATTTTGTATGTATGTATGTATGTATTTTATATGTATGTATGTACGCGTGTAAGTAGAGGTAGTTACGCATGAGGATTAATTATCAAATATTTTCTAATTCTAATATATAAATTGTCTAACAAAAAAAAAAGNGGCACTTTAAAAGCTCAGTTGACCCCATCTAACCCAATATTTACCGTTGTTTCTACAACAAAAACCGAATTGATTACTTACAAAAAATGAATCTTTCGATAGGTTTGGAATTATATCTTTGAAACGCCACACTTTCTTTCAAATCGCTTCATTAGTTCTCGTGCAAAAAGCGTTTTCGTAAAGCTCTAAAAATTACAACTACAACATTTGAGCAAATTTGTCTTCCGCAGCTGAGGCTTTCACCTTAAATATGAGGATAGAAAACAAGTCTTCCACATGAATATAGAAAAGAAATGCTTAAGAAGAAAAAAAAAATAAACTCACGATGAAGAGATTTTAATACATTAAAAAAAATATATATTTATTCATTAACTTGTGCAATCAATCAACAATTTTTCACGGCTAGTTTCGCATTAGAAAAATTTGTATGCATGTATGTATGTATGCGTGTATGAGTGGAAAATATTTTTCGCATCGATCAATTTTGTGGTCCAACTGGAATTCCCATACAACTACTGGCAACATTTTTGTTTAATAAATATCTTTATTAAAGCGTCAAATCGCACAGCTGTCTTGAAAATTAATGAGCCTCATTTACTTTCATTTCCTAAGACTGCGCACAAGAATTTTAGGTGTTCATATACATACTATTTTATATGTACATATGTATGTACGCGTGTAAGTAGATGTAGTTACGCATGAGGATTAATTATAAAATATTTTCTAATTCTAATAAATAAATTGTCTAACAAAAAAAAAAAGTTCTCAAAACCACAAGCGAAGAAGCACAGAAACAGAGAGTGAATAGAAGAAGGCGACTATTTTCAATTAAAAATTCGTTACACCCAAACTAACGAAGTGAATACATATACTGGCTGGTATAGGCTGAGAAAATGATTGACTAAGGAGGCGCGCACAAGAAGATCCCTCCATTAAAAAAAAAAAAAGTGAAGGCAAAAATCTAAAAAAAAACACATATTTGTATAAAGTGCTAAATTATACACTAACAAAGCGTTTGAACAACAACGGCGAAAACAAAGTTATAAAAGTCTCAACGCTTAATAACTTGAAAACAAGTCTTTTTCTGATTACTATCGCATTATTGAATTCGCACAGCGGGCGGTGTAATTAATCAGCTGCTTGAGAAGCTTTGAAACACAGCAGCGCGGCGGCGCGCCGCTATGGTGGACGAGGGCAACTAAGGTCCGTTCATACAGAGAGAGGCATACAAGTTCACATCTGTGTTTTACAGCTCTAATCTTGTGCTAAGTTTATACAAATGTACATATGTATGTAATGGTTTAGAGTTTGCCACAAGACACATGTGTCTGCTGCTACAAACAAAAATCGAACATCAAAAATCACCGCCAAGTCAAATCATACCAAACTCGATTGTTGCACACTCACTTTTGAACAACCAAATATGTAGATGTAAGCACACTAGTATTTACATACATACCTACAATCCTTAACTGTGGCTATAGCCAAGTTCTACAGCGCATTTTCTTCACTGCTGCAAACTTCGGTTGCCACAAAAAGCGCATGTGCACAGCTGATCAAAGTCGATGTTGTCTGGACCGCGTCATTTGTTTTGAAGTGGAGATGTATGTACATGTCCATACATACATACATATGTACATATGTAATAGGTTGTGAGGCTTCACGCCGTGACATTGAATTTTTACAGTAGTCTATACTAATGTTATGTATGTCTTCTAATTATGTATTTAGATAAGTTGCCTGTGTTTGTATAGTGACGAGAAAAAGGCGGGCGCCTTTTCAATTTACGATTTTTTCTGGAACTACATACCTAATTAATTAACATTTATCATTAGTCAAAAGTTTGTTAGTCTGATAAGCTTATAATTCATATGGATACGTGTTTATTCTAGAAAAGGTTAGAGAGATTCTTCAAGTCCAAACGGGAGCGACTTCCAATTTACTCTAATGCCGCAAAAAGGCTTTCAACTTACTTACTTCCCGATATCTTTACCACATATGTAACCTGCCTCGACGTCAGTCTTTAATCTCAAGATTCCACTAGATATAGCAAGTTTTTTCCTGTGTGTGCCACTTTATTAAGAGTAAATTTAAACGGTTGTTAAATAGTAGGCCGAGATAACAAAAATATGATTTCTCAAGCAATCGGGCAGCCTTAGTCATTGTTCATACATATTTACACAGGTGCATTAGTGTGGTCCAAATTTTGTATGGAGAAAAAAAAATTCATCCTAGAAAACAAAGCACCCCCTTAGTTTTTTCATTTTGATATTTGTAATATCTATACCAACTTTCAGTTTTCTACTTCAACCAATCCTGTATTGCTCCATGAATGACCTTGAAATACGCTACCGAATCACTGGCGACTATATTGGTGATTTTTATAAAAATCTACTGCTATGCACTTAAGTTCTAATATATTGGGGGTGTTCTCGCAGCATGTATACGGATTGCACGGTTTGCAAAGCTGTCCCATAGGAAAACCGGTTTCTTTTCGTGCAATACATGCACCGTGCAAAGGCTTTGTAAGACTCCGAGAATACCCCTATTGACTTTCACAGAATAGAAAAAATTTAGAGCAATAAGATTGCTAATTATTTAAACTCACCTGGTAGACATCTTTCTAAAGTAGTAGAAATCGCGGAAAAACCCAAAAAAAGCTGCCCAAGATTGGTTAAATGTAAATTCATTAACGCTGGCAGCCCAAAGGCGGAGGCTGTTCTTATCAGCAGTCGGAAGAAGGTGGAAAAAGTGGAGATCAGAGTAGGTGACAGCATCATTGAGTCCAAGCCATACGAAAAGTACCTCGGCGTCCTGGTTGATCACTGCCTTTGCTACCGAGATCATTTGAAATACGCCAACAAGAAAGCAGCGACGGCAACAGCAGCTCCGTCTAGACTAATGGCTAACATCGTAGGACCGTCTTGGTCTAGAGAAGTATTAGCAGGCGTAGTACGATCAATAGTAATGTCGGTACCGGGGGGATCGGTACATAGACAGGAGGAGGTTTAGTGGGTTAAAGTCTCCCACTGACTGGTTTGGGGTTAAGTCTTTCGATGCTTCCTCTTCTGAAAAACAAAAAAAAAAGTTAAATGTTCCAGGCGCAAAAAAGCCATTTTGTCGACTATCTAGAAAACTGTGATTTCTATACCCGCCTTCAGAGGAAGCAGGGCCAATAAACTCGTCATGTACACATGCCAATTACAATCAGTTGTGTGTTCAATGAATCAGACACCTTGCGAAATGGGGGGCAACATGAGTTTTCTCCACCTGCATCGCTCGAAGCTTTCCAGTCATTGCTGAGCGAAATATTCATCCAGTTTCGGACGGTGTCTTTGATGATGAAAAGTGAGAAGGCTACATATAACTGGTTGCGCTTGAGGAGATAACTGGTCGAACGAAGCCTTCTCAGGCTAAAGAGTCAGACATCACATTAGCAAGAAACAAGCCACTTTAACATTTCATTCGAATGAATTATAGCCAATTCTCACTAAGCCAATTGCCAGTCATATTCAATGTTCTTAACGCTTCCCTGCAAACAGCTAATAGAGAAGGACTAGTACTAAGGCAGGCCCCATAGGCTTTACAGGCCTGGGCGTAGATATTTGAGATTGACAAGTATGAAATCAATAACCAAGTACAAGAATACGACGTCTTAAGGAAAGTCCCAATGAACTTCTCCCAAGCCTTCCTCAACTTCTATAAGATGCATGGTATGCAATCAGTTAAGTTGCTTCTAAGGATTCTTTTCAAATATTCGAAATTTCTTTCGTTAATTATATAAATGAGCGGGAATTTCTCAAGAATTGCGGTTTTGCCTTCAGAGAAGCTTTCATTCAGCAATCGTTGGGAGACTGCCAATTTCTCGTAAATATACATATACATATTTATATAAGCTTTTCCCATTATAATTCCTATTCCTTTGCTAGGGTAATTTTCCATGATTTTTTACATAACTAAACCTATAAACGGATATCGTAAAATGTTTGCAACTTGTAAATTTACAAAGTCGTCCCGAATGTATTCAAACAATGTGCAGGACCTTCAGCTATGCCAACTTGCTATGTGCAAGTATGTATGTATGTATGTACTCGTATATAGGCAACTGCGTTTACCAACTGTCGCCAACAGTAGTAACTCGTTGCCATGTCCACTAGCTTCTGGGGGAATAGCAGAAATACTCGCACCAAAGTAGTTACGAACTTTTCGAACTATTTTTGCCACACAGTCAAAGTTGCATAAATGCACCAGGCCAGTGTTACCAATGGCCCAACCAAGCGACGGCTGACTTTGGGTTACTTAAAAATAACACAACAACTCATGTGAACTGTGTGTGTGTGTGTGTGTGTGTATGTGGCGGCAACAACTACAGGTGCAGTAAAGGAAACAAACAAAATAAGTAAAGGAAAATAGGTTTACAAAGTAGGCAAAGAAATCTTGCAATCAAAAGAATTTCAATAACTTTAGTTGGGCGAGGAGCACGCCACAGCGACATACTCCTGCATAGCGTAGCGCAGCGACAGCGACAGCGCCAATGTGGCAGGCAGGCAGGGTGTACGAGTGTCATCCGTTGCAACAGCGTCGATTTTTTTTCAATTCTATTTTTTATTTGTTGCAACGTGAACCTGGCGGTTACTGCCGTTACTGCAGCTGTGCGCCACAAGTTGGTTAAAGGTAAAAATCTCAGTTGCGATGCAGTGCAGCTACGAACTCATAGAAGAACCAAGGGTCTGCTATGTGTCATGGCATTTGCTGTTTATTGTTTTTCTTGTTGTTGTTGTTGTTGTGCTTGCTGTTCTTATCGACGAAAAAAATTGTCACTTAATTGCAAAGCGAACGTGATCAAAGTATTTGCCAACATTGCAACATGAGCAATTGCCAATTGAACTTTTACTTTTACATGAAGCAACTGCATACATACATACATACATATGTACGTTTGTATGGTATGTATTGGTTGGCCACGGCGCGGCGACGGTAGCGGCTTGTTTGCTTATGGCCAATGCACCTACTGCTCCGAAGGTAAAGCAAATTGGTAGCTAGCTGGCTGCTGCGTTATTTTAATTTATTTCTTTTTTCCTTAGTTGTTTCTCTGCTGTGTAAGGCACCGCAATTGTAGTTTTAATCAATTGGAATTTATGACTCGAACGCCAAAGTATCGATGAGCGGGTAGAACAAACTTTTATAAAATGAAAATACATGGATCTTCCTTCCGAAGATTTCTTTAACTTTTAACTCCATGAAAACTGTAAATATTCAACTAAGAACATCAAAAGACTTTTGGCCTTATTCACTATTATTTTGGCTACAAAACTGCATACTCAAAAAAATTCTAAAAAAAAATTAAAAAATTTGAAATTTGTAATGTACTCATTTTACTCAACTTCGGTGTAAAAAAAAATCATAACTCAAGTTGTTGTAGAGTGCACCCCGTAATAATATACTTAAATATTTCGCAGTACGCAGAGCTACCATTGTGATTATTTTTTAAATTTTTTTTGAGATGGCATATTTTCAAAAACCATTTTTTTTAACAAAAAATTTGTTTTAGAAAAATTTTTTCAAGAAAAAAACTTTAAAAAATAATCCGTTCATAAAGAATTCTGATATGTGTATGTGTGATTTTTTTTAATTTTTTCCTCGCCCCGTTCTCCGAGATATTTGGAAAACTATTAAATCGATTTGTTTTTGTTTTTGTGCTGTAAAATTTCTAAAAATGTATTAATCAGGCTCAAATTTCACATTTATTATTATATTTATTATTTATGTTTATGCAGCAACCCTAAAAATTTGAAACAAATCAAACACGTGAAGTGTGAACCCCGTCCATTTTGGTGTGGAACGCCCCATATACATAATAGATATTGAGGAAAAATTAATATGGGGTCTGTATTAGAGCAATAGAAGCCAAATCAACATTTTAAGAATTTTTGTATGTCTGTCTGTCTGTATGTTTTTACGCGCATCACTCGAAATGCAGATTTCATCGATGTACTGCCTGAGGTCTAACTTAAAATATAGAATAAAAAATTAGAGAGTTGCCACCGGTTTTAAAATTACAGTTTAGGTAAATTGAAAAGAAAAACTAAATATTGCAAAATGGCTGTCAAAAGAAAGAGGTTTAAGAAGGCTTACAGCCAAAAAATGTTTGTGGAACGTTGCCACCTGTTTGTACTGGTGCCTATGAAAGTAAGTAAAGTCCTTTGCGTCTTCTATTTAAAGCTTCCAACAATAAGTGGGGATTCTTTGTTTTTTAGAGAGTACTTTTCCGCTAGAGAGTATTTTGATGGCAAGGACAACTGTATCAATGTCAACTGCGTATACCAGCAGCATCTTACACCTAACGAATGTGCGAGCCTGAATTATATACATAGTGAGTGTTAGCAAAAATGCAACAGAAGCGTGATCTAAAGGACCCACTATAACCTAGTGCAAATTAGTAAAACTGCACTAAAACAGAAATTGAGGAACGTGGAAAATACGTCTTGTCTAAAACCGTGTTAGGTCTGGAAGGGCTTTATTAAATTCTACTTAATTCGATCAGTTCCAGAAGTTATGCTCAACGCCACCCTCTGTGACCGTATTACTCAAATCCCAAAATAAGGGAGGGCGTAGTACAGACAGGTTCCCTTCGAATTTCCGTACAGTAGTTTAACGATGACCGAGACTCAATCTGGGAACTAGTTTGGGATTTTAGAGATTTTCTGTATTCTCGGGACTTATCGATGCAACAATAATCGATATTTTTATCGGTTTTGTCAACGATATTTTTAACGACTTTGTTACCGAAAATTTTATCGATATTGTTATCGATTTTGCTATCGATATCTTCGGAACTTATCGATACAATAATCGATATTTTTATCGATTTTGTTATCGATATTTTTATCGATTTGGTAAGCGATATGTTTAAAGATTTTGTTATCGATATTTTTTATCGATATTGTAAGTGGTTTTGTTACCGATATCGTTGTAGATTTTGTTATCGATATTCTTATCGAATTTTGTTGTCGATACTTTTATCGATTATTTATCGATTATTTATCGAATTTGTTGTCGATATTTTTGTCGTTTTTTAATCATTTATGTTATCGATTATTTATCGATTTTGTTATCGATATTTTTATAAATTTTGCTATCAATGTTTTTATCGATTTTGATATCGATATTTTTATCAATTTTGCTGTCAATGTTTTTATCGATTTTGTTATCGATATTTTTATCGGTTTTGTTATCGATATTTTGTTGGATGTTACTATCGATTTTGTTATCGATAGAGTATAAAGATAAAAATGAAGATAAAGGAAAACCGAATAACATAAATATAATGAGATCGAACAGGGGTGGAGGTAGGGATCTAGATATAGAAGACAAAAAAAAAACCTTGAGCAAAAGCAGATGTACATACGACTTTATGTACATACATATGTATGTATATTGGTTATGAGACAAAATAGATATGTAACGTAACCCACCATGCAAAACATGAGAAATAAGCAACAATCGCCNTCACTTTTCCAGTGTGGCCCAGGCGCACTTACTTTTTTTTCTCTAAATGGGTACAATTTTAAAATTTCATTTTTAATCCCTGCTACAGATGCGTACGACACGATCGGGTGGACGGACGATAATGCGGTAAAGCCACTGTATTTGCCTTGAATTCAGTGATAGGTAACGTAATACAAATCAAAAGAATTCTTATTGATTCTATTATTATGAGAGATAATTTTTGCGTTTTTATTAGATTGTTTTGGCGGAGCGCGTTATTGACATAAGATATTAATTAGTACTGTAAGTATATTTGTACATACATATATAATTTAAATTTCACCGGCCGACGAAAAATAACGAATTAAGCCACTTTGCCAAAGCCAAGCTCATAAATATGCATGAGTGCTTGTTTCTATGTATGTATGTGTGTAGCCAAGCAGGCTTCTCTATTCACCCACAATGAAGCAATAAAAATTGGAAAAGTCATAAAAAAGTAGAAAAATTTCAANTCCAAAGCCGAGCTCATAAATATGCATGAGTGCTTGTTTCTATGTATGTATGTATGTGTGTAGCCAAGCAGGCTTCTCTATTCACCCACAATGAAGCAATAAAAATTGGAAAAGTCATAAAAAAGTAGAAAAATTTCAATGCAACAACGATAAGCTACAAAGAGGAAAGTATTTATTACCTGTTATTTGTTGTATGTATGTATGTGTGTAGCCAAGCAGGCTTCTCTATTCACCCACAATGAAGCAATAAAAATTGGAAAAGTCATAAAAAAGTAGAAAAATTTCAATGCAACAACGATAAGCTACAAAGAGGAAAGTATTTATTACCTGTTATTTGTTGTATGTATGTATGTGTGTAGCCAAGCAGGCTTCTCTATTCACCCACAATGAAGCAATAAAAATTGGAAAAGTCATAAAAAAGTAGAAAAATTTCAATGCAACAACGATAAGCTACAAAGAGGAAAGTATTTATTACCTGTTATTTGTTGTATGTATGTATGTACATATGTATTTACATATGCTCTTACATGGATACACATATGGTATAGGTACTTGTGTTAGTCACAAGATACAAATGCACTACAGGCTTATTAAATTCGAAGTGCACTTTTGTATAGACATACATACATATTTACATATGTAGGTGAGTTTGTGTGCAGTTCCTGTTTAATAACATGTTTCGTGTTTCTGACGTTCCCTTGAACAACAACTCAATTTGTTTGACTATGAAAATCACAAACCCTGAAATTTCCAATTGACGTGAAGCACTCGTAGAGAAAGAGTGTGAGTATTTTATTAACAGCAGCCATAATTAGAGAACTTATAATACTCNCATATTTACTTATGCTCTTACATGGATACACATATGGTATAGGTACTTGTGTTAGTCACAAGATACAAATGCACAACAGGCTTATTAAATTCGAAGTGCACTTTTGTATAGACATACATACATATTTACATATGCTCTTACATGGATACACATATGGTATAGGTACTTGTGTTAGTCACAAGATACAAATGCACAACAGGCTTATTAAATTCGAAGTGCACTTTTGTATAGACATACATACATATTTACATATGTAGGTGAGTTTGTGTGCAGTTCCTGTTTAATAACATGTTTCGTGTTTCTGACGTTCCCTTGAACAACAACTCAATTTGTTTGACTATGAAAATCACAAACCCTGAAATTTCCAATTGACGTGAAGCACTCGTAGAGAAAGAGTGTGAGTATTTTATTAACAGCAGCCATAAT
Organism: Rhagoletis zephyria; assembly: GCF_001687245.7. Taxonomy (NCBI): domain Eukaryota; kingdom Metazoa; phylum Arthropoda; class Insecta; order Diptera; family Tephritidae; genus Rhagoletis; species Rhagoletis zephyria. The sequence continues at coordinate 30,434 of NW_016162520.1, forward strand.
TAGAGAACTTATAATACTCAAGAAATACTCAATGCCATAATACTCAAGAAATTAACGTGACAGAGAGAAATCTCAAACAATGAGTGTTTCGAATATTCACTGTATACCGTCGGAAGGGGCTCAAGAGCATGCAAGAAATCATAACAAACAAAGATCAGCAATAATTTTAAGAGATAAAATTGAGTGAGTGGGTGATTGGCTAACTCAGTCACTCAGTGAGTGAGTGGGTAAGTGGACGAGTTGCTGAGTGAGTGAGTAAATGCCGCAACTGCTGCTCATGCTCAGTAGCTCAACAACAAACAGATATAACAATACACACAAGTGGTGCAAGAGGGTGGGCAGCCTGGCACGAAGGTAAGTATGTATCTCATAGATATGAAATCAACAGCAGTTGGTAGCTCGATGGAACGTGCTCATCTGGGCAAATGTGAAATGAAACGTAGNTTATTGAGTGTTTCGAATATTCACTGTATACCGTCGAAAGAGGCTCAAGAGCATGCCAGAAATCATAACAAACAAAGATCAGCAAGAATTTTAAGAGATAAAATTGATTGAATGGGTGATTGACTAACTCAGTGACTCGGTGAGTGAGTGAGTAAATGGGTGAGTTGCTGAGTGAGTGAGTAAATGCCGCAACTGCTGCTCATGCTCAGTAGCTCAACAACTAACAGATATAACGTTACACATAAGTGGTGCAGGAGGGTGGGTAGCCTGGCACGAAGGTAAGTATGTATCTCATAGATATGAAATCAACAGCAGTAGGTAGCTCGATGGAACGTGCTCATCTGGGCAAATGTGAAATGAAACGTAGCATCACAACCACGACAACCAACCAAGCAAGCAAACATAGGAAATATACAAATGCAGAGTATTTATATGGAAGATAGACCACCACCACCACCACCACCACCATCTACCATCTACCATCGATTCCGGGCTTGCAATTGAGTGAAAAGCTACAACCGAAACAATGGAACACAGTGCGGCCGCTTGTGTTGGTTTTGTGGCCACAACACATAGCTCATGCGTCGCGTACAGCTCACTACGAAGCGGCTCAATGTGTTAGGTGTCGTGTGGTGCCGGAAAATATTAGCTTCGACGGACCTGTTTCCATTGAGTGTGATTCAGTGCTTGAGACCGGTTCAAATCGATAGAAGCAAAAGTGCGGCGCGCTACGTTAATGTGCGGATGGTAAACGGATTCGTCAAAAACTTGCAAACGACGCCGCGACGTCGACGGTGTGTCTGTTATTAAAAAAAAAGACGAAGAAATAAATTTGAATTTAAAACAAAACGAAAAAACAGCAAATGCAATAAAATTGATATTGGGAAAACGACGAAAGGCAACTTGCGCGCAGATACATACATACATAGTTATTGTGGAGTAAAGTAAATTCGAGTGCAAGTGTGAGAAAAAAATTAATATGCGTGTGCTAAAGTGAAAAACTAAAAAAAAAAAATAATTGAGTTGAGTGCACATAGGCACCTAAATTGTTGTAAATTAATGCATGCATTTTGAAAAATAAAAACGAAAAAATACGATAAACAATAGTTGATAAACATATGTATGTTTGTAAAAGAGCGGTTTAGAGAAAATCCGGCCAAAAGTTAATAACTGAATATTTGTGTTGGAAATTTGTTAAGCGGGTCGGAAGACATTTGAATTTCCGAAATAAACAAAAAGTAAGCAATAAACTGCTGTTCTCCGTAAAATAACTGATATGAATTTAAATGGTAATAAACAAAAGCAAATAAAACCTATATACCAATCTAGTTCGTTTTTATGTTAGAAAATAGCAACTTTACAGAAAAAAAGTAAAATTTGGCAAAAGTACACAAAAACAGAATAACTAATTTTTTTTTTAATATTTATTGTTTGTGGGTGGGTGCTAGGAATTTTTAAAAATAAAGTAATATAGAAAGTGAAACCCCACCTTGAGCGCAACTTTTCTCAATATGAAAGGTATAGCTAAAAAAACTTTGCTCAAGTGAAGAACTCGTATTCTTTTGCATAGCAAAAATGTGCGATTTTGTTTGAGAATGTGTTTGTACTCCAGTGAGGTACTCTTGAAATTCAACATTGCAAATTGGCATTCGTATTGGGATCTCCACTTCGCACACTTTTTTCTTCAAACGGGGCACAACTCAAAAAAAATTTAGGTCGATTTTTATGCATAACTAAATTCGTAGGACTTATCTACAATCAACGCAAAACTACTGTTTTTCCATTAATTGCGTTGAATCTTAAAAATCTACAATCAGTTATATTTTCGAATCTGATTTTTTGAGTTGCGCTTCTTTTGAAGATAGTGTGCGACTTGAGCTCCAATCCAAAAATTTATTGGGTAAAATTGTTTACATAATCGAGTGTGTAGAAGAGCTACGTTTTAACACTTGGAGTGTTCTGGCAGGAACACAGCACATAGATTACGTACCTATATAAAAAAAAAACAAAAAACCTTTTCGTCTCTCGGCCAACAATAAGCAATTTTCTAGCTTAATTCTGCAAAGAAAATACTTTTTCTAACAACTTTCCCATTCAAGACGCCCAATAAGCGTTATTTTAGCAACTTGACCTTGACCTCCTGCCTTATGCCAGTGGTAAATTGCACATTTAATCCCAAGTGCTCGGATTTGCTATTTCTGATTTTCCGATTTTAACATATCACTGACTGTGGTTTAGACTAAAGTTTGGTAAGAATATTTTTTTCGAAAAGTAAAAATTTTGTATCTTATTCAGGTGACGTTAAAATCTAAAAGTTTTGCCTTCGACGGCATACATATTTTTCTTTCGTTTTCAATCATAATTTTTACCATATCGATATTTCACGTTTCTGGCAGGGATCTGTATGCTATGGTACCCTTGTTTCGATAAGCTGCATTTTCCAAAGTTTTTTCTACTCCTTCTACTCTTAACCTATTTTAAAGCAAACTTGTTCATAAGCTTACAAAAAAGGGAAAATATTAGTAAACAAAAAATATATATAAATAAGTAAAAAAAAAATTAAAAATTATAAATAAAATAAAAGAAATTTATCATGCCCAAAGCGGGAGAAAATTTAGATAATCACCCGAAAGCGTATAAACCAATTAGCCTCAACTTTTATGCAATTAAAACCATACAAAAATTAATTGACCTTAGCCGGGATACTTGCATATATACATACATATCTTAAGTTTGAGTCGTTATGTGATGAGTCAACACGCGTATCAAGCAATAAAGGCATTTGAATATAAGCAGAGAGCATTGTAGGCTTTTCTATACATACCAAGGTCTTTTGCCAAGATCTCATATGAAGCTAAATCCTTGGGATATGCCTGTTTCAAAAACCGCACAAATCATAGACATATTTAAATTCAGACCCTTACGCTTAGAAAAGTTAAACCACAAGATGAATTTAATGCATGTGGCATTGCGGATGAACCGGGTGATCCTTCCTTCTACGTTCCGGAATACGGAGTAGGCCATACATGTGCTCAAGACTGCAGGGAGCAATCAAATTAATTGTAAAATGGGGTGCCGAAAAGGGCTTGTCAATAATCCTAATAGGGTGTTCATCCTCCCATTCACCAAACGAAGGAAGTTAAAGCTGATCAAGCCTAAATTTGGAGGGAAGGTCATTGGGTTCTCAAATGTGGTGCAATATTTAGGGGTTATAAATTAGAGCTCAAAGACTAATCAAAAACCTTACAAGCATGAGGAATTTTGCCGAATTGGAACTACTGGCCATTCAAAGGGTTAGAGATAGCCGTATCCAGGTGAAAAAGTTCAACAGAGGCGCTAGGAACCCTTAAAAAGGTCACCATCTGGTGAGTTCCGGGTCCAGAGGTCTTTGGTGACAATAAAGAAGATGATATTCTCGCGAAATACAGAGCCCAAATGAGCCTGGATGGCGCTTAGACTTTCTGCAGTCCATCCAAGGGGTGCAAGGCAGAGCTTCTAAGAATTTGGGAGGGAGTTTATTAGGTTGCAGGCCATTGGCTTATGTCTAAGAAATAGGTCCAAGATGCATTTAACTCCCCTTTGTAAAGTGCCTGAATGAGTGCTTAACGTAAGTCTGGAGAGTATTAGAACTATTTAATACTAAAAACCAGACAATTCATTGCAAGCGAAGGTAGGTACAATCTTAGTAAACTACACTCGAACTGCAAGTTTTGTGGACTGACGAAAGAAATTCCAGAGATTTTACTATGGGATTGAACTCGTACGTATAAGCGGCCTTAGACTTAAAGACCTTAGAAAACCTACAGAGAACCAATATCTTCTTCATACAGTCTCTTGTACATGACATCACTTAATGTTTCTTATAAATAGCCTAGGTTGGAGTTATTTTTAAGGGTCAACACAATAAAGCTAGCTAGGTCGCATGTCATGTCTTTATGAATTACTTAAAAAAAAAATCCATAGATAAACAAAGCTATCAATAAACACCCCAAGCTTATACGCCTTCGCACAGCGGCCAGCAAGCGCTGAAATATGTTGCAACAAATCGCACGCACACATATGTATATACATACACTCACGTACTACACCTGTAGGCCTACAATTTCAAAGACTCTTTTGCATCTACATACATATCTGCATATGTTGCTGCACCGTAAAAATAGCAATTCTAAATTGTCGTTGACGTTGCTGACTTTATTGTGCTTGTAGCAGTGCTAGTTATGGTTGTTGTTTTTGTTGTTATAGTTGCTTTGGTTTTGTCAAGTGCACAACAAGCATATACGGCGACCACAAGCCGACCGATAGCAACTGCACACCACTGCCAGCAGCACAACAGCATTGCAGGTGTTGTTGTTGTTGTTGCTACCACAGACTACTGCTGCTGTTGTTGTTGTCATCATCACGGATGTTGCTGCGTCGGACGCGGTCATCAACTGCAAACAATTCGCGATTTGCTTCGTTGATTCAACGGTAGTACTAGTTGAGTTGAGTTGAGTTGAGCTGAGTGGAGCTGGGCTGAGTGGAGGTGAGCTGTGTGGTGGTGCACTGGAAGAATCAGAAGAAGAACAAGAAGAAGTAACTAGCATCGGTAAACAACAACAAGAGAGGCAAAAATAGCATAACAACAATTGCATTTTTCTGCAACTTGTTTAGCTGTGCTGCGGTTGCATATACATATGTACGTATGTATGTATGTTTCTAAGTTTGTTAGTATGTATGTAAGCTTGCATACCGGGCCGCTCATACGGCATACATATGTATGTGCTTGTGTGCTTACGCCCCGCTAATTTTCCAGCAAAGTAGAAAAAAAAGTTGCTCGTAAGCACCAACTTGCTGCCTCCTCAGCAGTGACCGGCAATCAGCAATATATGTACATACATACGTATATGAGTGCATATTTGCTAGCGTACAAGCACCAGCAACCGGCTTTGCGGCAGCGTAAAGCAGCAAGGCATACAATTGTGGATAGCAAAGTGGCGACAATTGCAGTTGAAAAGAAAATCTAAACCTGTTGCAAGTGCGTCAAAGGCAACAGCAACCATTTTTTTTGCCAATAATGAAAATCAGTGTAATATTTATTTTTCAACAATTTTTACTAGTTTTCTCTGAAATATTTCAACAAAACTCCCAAAAAAAAAATTTAATACTAAAACAAATTTATTTTTTTTTTCAGCTTTGCAATCAACACCCTCTGAAACGTAGGGGTAAATAATATAATAACTAAAAAAAAACGTCCACATTGAATGCACGCATTAGCTTATACGAACATATTAGAAAATTAACACAACAAAAACAAAAAAAGAACGTGCAACATTTGTGGCGCTATAAACATTTGTGTCACTTGTCTGTGATTTGTGTGCTGCCAATAACAAAACGAACGACAAAATAAAATAAAAAAATAAAAAAGTTACTGAGTGTGTCATCTGCAGCATTTTTCGCGCGCGTGCTTTTAGGTGCATGTGTGTTTACAAACATACACACTTCAGCAAACAATTTATTTGCTTTAAGCTGTCATTTTTTGTGCTACATACTTAAGTATTTGCCTACCAAATCACAATCGAATTGGATTATTTACGTGTCAGCGTAGTATTGCTAATTGGATTTGAAGCATTTTAAATGCTTCAGCCGCTTAGACGAGCGCTTACCTGAAGTGTAGTGAATTTTTGTTGTTGTGTGCTGCCAATTGTTACAGGTGAGTTTTGTGCTGACATTACAGTAAATTGATTTTGCATGTAGTACATTAGAGTGGAATTTTTTTTTTTGGTTTATGTGACAATTTTCTTTTTTTTTTCGAAGACATATTTTAACGCCCTATTCATTGAAATTGTTGATAAAAAAAACACCCGCGTAGAGCGGTAGCAAAGTAAGTGAGCGGGGGATAATGTGGCATAATTTGACTTCGGTTGGAACATGTTTCGAATGTTGCTGAGTTTATTGAAGATTTTTTTTTTTATTGAGCAAAAGTTATGACAGCTTTGTGTGTGCAGTGAAAGAACAAGACAAATGTCATATAAGTAATATGTTAGTAATAGTATTAAATTTTTTAAATCTAATTTTGAAAAGTTATAAATTTAGAAGGCAATTAGTGAATATGAAGACAAGTTTCAGCTGCTTTGGTTTTTATGCCACTTCTTATCAAACCACACGAAAAATTTGCTTATTTTTTAGTTCATTTGAATAGACAGAGTGGCTTTAACATAAGGAAAGAATTAGATTGAATCCACGAAACCATATAATTTCACTTTAATTCTGGAACCGGAAACAAAAGGTATGATCGAAAGAAAATTTCGTTCTCGTAGTTTTGCTCCCAAGAAAGCTTAAAAACCCAAACCGAAATGAGAACAAACCCTTCGGGAGTGTTTTTACTACAAGAACGAAAGTGAACTATATAAGATATAAGAACGAAACCCTGTGAAACGTTCCCAAGTAGAACAAAATGCGAACAATACTTTCGGGAACATTGCTAAGAGATCAAAATGCGAACAAAAGCCTCCGGAACATTCTGGAAAAGAAAAATACAGGAACAAAAGTCGGCGCAACTTTCCCTCGAAAAATAATTTGGGAACTACAGTCTCAGGCACTTTCTAACAAAGAACGAAACGGGAACGAATCTTCACTGAACTTTTCGCGGAGAATGGAAGCGAGGACACAATTTTTCTCATATCGTTCCATTAGGTTCAAATATTAAAATTTATTAAAATATAACTGAGAGATAATTATGCAAATATAATCAACGAAAGACTTGAGACACGAACTATTCTTGCACAGAAAATGAAAAATTTTACAGTTCAACTTAATGATAAACGATCTGAAAGTTGCAGTTATCCAGCTTTCCTCTGGCTTAGATTTAACAAACAAGGTTCTCACTGAAATGATCTTTCATCCCAACGTTTTTAGCAATAGGTTCTCAAAACCTTTGTTTCCGGGTTATGCTCTAGCAGAATGTTCCCCAAACTTTTTTCTTGTTTGAAACTTCTTGGAAATTTCTCGATACTTTCGTTCTAATTTTGAGCTCACTGGATAAGTATGTTCCGGAAAGTTTCGTTTTCATTCTGTTCTTCTTGAGAACATTCTTGAGAGTTTCGATCTCATTTTGTTCTTTTTGAGACCGTTCCCGAGAGTTTTGTTAGCATTTTGTTCTTTACAGAAACGTTCCCGAACCTTTTGTTCTGTTGTTCCAATTGCTTTTCACGGACAAACTGCTCTTAATACTTTTGTTGCCGTTTGGTTCTTTTGCGGGAACCCTCTTGACACATGACATTTTGTTCTCGTGCAGAACTCAAACAAATTTGACTATTTAATACTTCTAGCATTGCGTACCACCCCTTTTTATTGCCAATGCATGGAAAACCTCTGTTCGGAAGACTGTTCTAGCGGACAATCAAAATATTCAAGGTTTTCTCCACTCTTGCCACTTTTATAACCGGAAGGAAAGGTTCTCAAATATCGTACAGATTATCTGACTCATGAACTTTATATCAGAACCATTTTTCATTCAATTTGGAGCCCTTAAATTAGACGACTCTTAATTAGTTAGCCTCGATTTAACAGCTCCCATGCAGCGAATCGGTGTATTATTTCGCTGGCATAATCCTTGAAAATGCGAAAGATTTTGAAATTATATACTTAAACTAAAAATTTTATCAAAATCCCTTATACTCGTTTCAATAGCCTCACATAAATCTTGGCCGCCTTCGTTTGACGGTTGTACTGGCCCGATTTTTACTCCAAAAACTCCATATAGAAGTTATTTTTCTATAGATGACGAGATTTCTTATGACTGAAAATATGGTTGGTTTTGCCCCCTTTTTTGCTTCGAAGATGAACACGAATACGAGCACGAAGAAGAATACGAATATGAAGACGAATACGAATACGGAGACGAATTCTAGTACGAATATGAAGACGAACACGAATATGATGATGAAAATTAACGGGAGCACTAATGCGAATATCCTTGCTAAGTCGGATACGACGACTAACGCGAATAATGAGCATGAAAGCAAACTCGGAAACCTACATTAAAACCAACTAGAGTAGAACTCAAATAGTAGGACGATTACGATCACGAATAAGTATGAAGACGAATACGGAGACGAATTCGAAAACGAATAAGATGAGGAAGACGAGTGCAAAATTCAGAATGAATAAGGGTACGAAAACAAGTACAAAGACGAAGACGAATACGAATATTAATACGAAGACGACTACGACTAAGGCAAATGCGAAGGCCAATAAGAAAGCAAAGACGATTTATTACATGAATACGACGACGAATGTATAGAGGAATACGAATAGTAATACGAAGACGAATAAGAAAACGAAGACGAATGTGCTAACGAATACAAACACAAAGTCAAATACGAAGACGAATATGAAGAAGAAGACTTAAACTAATGATAATTTTGGTATTAGCTTGAGACAAATTAATCGAAGGAAACTACACTTTATCACAGGCGCACTTATTTTTTGATTTTTGTATCGATTGTTTTTTTTCCTCAAAAAAAGGAGTAGATTATCAATTCGTTGGACCATTTAGGCACAAGAGGTACGAAGTGACTTATGCCACTTTCAAAATAAACCACCCATTTATTGTGTTTTAAGAAATTCGTAATCTGCCTGTGTAGGTTCGGCGTAATATTTTTGGACCCTGGGAACTTTGGCGGCGCAGCTTTCTTTACAAACTCGATGCAGATATTCAACCCGACCTCTTAAGTAAATACAAATATAATTTTCAAATTTAAAGCTATCCAGCTCCTCAATGCTTTCTTCTTCTTACTCTTTTGTGCAATTTTTCACGGCTATAACCGCGTCAATAATTTCAAAGCCATGACCAAACTGTTGAATGTTTCTCATTTTTTAGCACAGTCTCACTAAAAGGTGAGAGTTAAAAGTTATCTACAGCCAGTATCATTTTTTCGTACGAAGATAAAGTACCTTAATTTTAACGAACTTATTAAAAGCCAATGCCTATGTAAACACCATTTGAAACATTAATATCCCTTTTACCATGAAAAATGATTCTATGTATTTTGTTTTTTTTTTTGGCTTTGTTTTTGTGTAGAGCGCATAAGTATATCAGCCACGCTGTTGCATTGCTATCACAATTTTTATAATTTTTGATCAGCGTAAAACGAAAATTCCATAAGTAAACAAAATAAACGAAAAAAATAATGGGGTAAACAAATGCATATATACATACATACATATATCACAGTCTTTAATCGCAATCAATCGGCGTGCATTACCAAAAACGAAACAAAAGGAAATTTTTCAACGATGCATGACATGAAAAATGACGCACTCGAGGAAAGTGTAAAAGTAAAAATCACAGGCAATCACAAGTAAGCAGTCAAACCAACCAGTCAACCAGGCAGTCAATAAACAATGGAAGAAAATTCTTCAAAAGTCAAATGAACGATTGATGTGTGAAGTAGAGCTGTGGGCTTAGGGAGGGTAGGACAGGGGGAGCGCAATGAAAGGAGCGCAACGACGATGGATAAAGGTTCGTACGATTGGTATGAAGGTATGCATGGAGGAGTGGTTGGTAAACAAATTTAGTTGCATAAATAAAAACTGATTGCACACAGCGCCTTTTGGGAGTAGCTGAATCAGCAGCAGCAGCAACAGCAGCATCAGCAACAAACAACCACCGCCCCTGGAGTTATGGCAACGCAACGTCAGCGGGAGTAAAAATTCAAATTTTTCACATTCACCTTAATCAAGTGTAAAAAATTTCGATTACTTGATTTCTTCAGCTTAACTACACACTCACATACATACTTACATACATACATACATACATATGCACATATGTATGCTATTTTCGCTTTTGATGTGTAACAAATGCAACGCATGAAGTTCGTGCACACNGCATTTTCGCTTTTGATGTGTAACAAATGCAACGCATGAAGTTCGTGCACACATGAATGAATTGTCGGATTTTCATTGCTGCTGCTGCTGCTGCTGTGTTCACTGCTCCTTTTGCATCGCTCGCGCCGGCAAATCATTAATCATCGCTCGAGCAGCAGAAGCAGCGGCAAAGAGGCACTACTAAAAGTAAAATAAAAAATAAAACTGAAATGCTTAGGAAAAACTGCTGCTGCCAGTGGAAAAAGCTAAAGTAATCCATATATAGTACATACATACATACGAGTAGCTATATACCCACTGTTGTGCGTGCCACATACATACATATGTATGTATATCCAGCATTGACTTCATAATTTTTTATGATTAATAATTTTATGCACACAGCTTTTGCATTCATTTCCATTGGCATTGCCTTTCGCTTTCGATTTGTTTGTTTTCTCTTTGTTTTTCATATTACTTTTGCTCTTCTTACCATTTCATTTTTCGTTTGCTGTTATCAAAAATTCATAAGCTACATATTTTCTGCTGCTGCTCAGTTTTTCAAACTATCCTTGCTTACTTATTTATCATCCGCTGGCATCCTTCGAGCGCATCAAAGATTTACATACATATATACACACACACCATCTCTGTTGTGTCTACATATTTTGCTTTGTTGTTTTCGTATTAAATTTGTTTGGCTTAAATTTCTTTCGACTGCATTGTTGCAAGTTGCATTGTGTGGCACGTTTACTTGTTTTTTCTTTTGTTTTTTGTTTTGAAAGATATCGATCTGAAAATTGGCTCAACTGATTGCTGCTGCCGCCCCAACTGGTTGCAGGCAAGATTGTGGTTGTGGTTGTGCTGTGCTGTGTGGTTGCTGGCTGGCTGGTTGTCTGCCTCTTGTGGCTATGATTGCTTACATTTTTTGTGTATATGTAGTAGTTGGGTAGGTACAGTGTTGTTCAAATAATTGGAAACTGCAGGCTAGAGCAACTCATTGTAGATGGTAACATATATTTTTCTTAGCTTGTTTAGGTGAAAAAATTAAAATCTTCCAACCTATGTAATCGAAATAAAAAAGGACTAAATACAACGCACAGTTTTGGCCTGACTGCGAAGGGCAAATTGTTTTTATAGGAAGCATTTCAAAGGCAGAAATTCATTCCGAGATTTACCATTGCCTGCCAAGGGGTGACCGCTATCGGAAGCCTATTCTTTTATTTCGTATTATTGGTTCCAAAACCTAAACCCTAGACGTACTAAGGGGCACTACGCACCTATGACCGCTCGGCTACGGCGATCGCTTTGCGATTTTTTAGGTTTTTTCAGGATTTTTCAAGATTATCACTCGTTTACTCTCAGAATTTGTACGCAACTTTTCCGATTTTTGTTTTTCTTTTTTGTTGTTTCATTTTTGGGAATACTTCCGATTTAGAAATTTCTCGCTATTCGCCTTTATAATTTTTCGGGATTTTGCATATTTTTTCTCGAGAGATCTCGGCATTTTTTAAATTTTTTGGTGTTCTACATATTTCTCGCGATATTTTGCGACTTTCTGGTCATTTTGAAACTTTGATATTTTTTTTATTTTGAATAGGACTGCTGTTTTTTCAGTATTTTTCAAAATTTTTTGAACGTTTCGGGTTTTTCGCTGTTCTATTTCTCTGGATATGTAGGCAGTTTTCAGTTTTTCTTTTCATAATTTTTCGGCCTTCTTCGGATTTTTATTTTGGGATTCTGCTGTGCTATTCCGGAATTTCTCGTGATTTAGATTTCGAAATCTTCGGAATTGATTGCCAAGTTAAAATCCCTAACGATTACCGAGGATTTAACCACAAAAAAAGTATCGTCCATCAAAATCTATTATACGAGTATTTTATTC
>NW_016162521.1:0-4751 GCF_001687245.7 Rhagoletis zephyria
TAAGTACTCTATCTGGCTTGTGCACATTTTATTTGACTCACGATTATTTTATAGCATCTGCGACTAGATTGATTGGCAAACGCATATTTTATTTAGCTCGCCCATACTTTACTTGTCTCGCGATTGTTTTTTTAACTCCCGAGTATTTTATCCTGACCAGATAGTATTTTATTTGATTTGGAGTGTTTGATGTGACATACGAGTTTTGTATATATCTTTTTCGGGAGTGTTATATTTGTCGCGCAAATATAGTATTTGGCTCGCGATTTTTATTTTTTTTTTTGACTCGAAAATATTTTATTTGTCTCACAGGTATAATATTTCGCTCACGAATACTTTATTTTTCATTTATAATTATATATAATTTATTTTTTTAATTTATTTATCAGCATCAGTAAAATATTATTAGGTTGTTTTTGCTTAGAGAATTTAAAATGCATACTACTTTTTACTTACAATATTTTTGTAAATAATTTAATGCATTTTATGTGCTTTATTAAGCTTTACAATTTATTGCCTGCGCCTGTAAACTTTGGCAACATAAACTTGCCTAACTCTACACTCAATTCCCCCTTGTCACAGCTTTCACTTTTCAAACATTTTTGATTTCATTTAAATTTTCATAACTTTTCTCCGTGTTCTCAGAATATTTTCCACTTGATTTTTCCACACTATTTACAATGCTTGCTTGTTTTACAAACGTCGTGTACCAACTCATGTATCGTATGGCGGGCGTTGAGGCAATTTCTTGTGTTTGGGTCAGTGTGTGTGTGTTTGTTCATGTGCTCTAAAAGCAACTCTTGCCTGCGTACTTTTCATTTAAATATTTTTCTTGTTTGTTATGCACTTTATGCAACATCAGGAACACAACTTTTTTAATAACTCGCAGCAATTGTGTTTTTGTTCTACTACATATGTATTTACAATATGTTTGTATGTAAGTAGTGGACGAACGAACAGCAAAGGCACATATCATAACACATTATCTCATTTGTCTCTTATGCTTTTCGACTGTTGCGCTAATCTACCGCTCCCGCACATGATATCTACCACCTCTCCCTAATCTACTCAACTCAACTGTACTTCACTTCACTCTACCAGCTTGCTTTTAATCCTTAGACTCATCAACAATTTAACCTGACATTAAAAATAATTGCAATATACCCCAGCTTCCGACTTTGTAACTTTTGTTGCTTCACTTTGCTCACATCTGCTTCTTCTTGTTGCATGCATTGTTATTGTTGATATTGTGGTTATGTGCATATTTTCGCCAGCTTCTTGCTTCCGTATAAATATTTTCGTGAATATCTGAAATTTTTTTCCACTGTATTGTCGTTGTTGCTGCTACCCTATGGAAATGTGATTAAATGCCCGAATGATTGTCAATCTGAAATTACCCAAATCATTTGTCTGCAGCCGAGGAGCAGGAAGCGTTCGAAAAAAAAGTTAGCAAGTACCTATCTATTTTTTTGTTTGCTTCTCTGCTTGCCGGCCTTGCCTCCCTGTTGTGTTGCACAGCATGTACTTTTGTACTTTTGGTTTAAACAATATCCGTTGTAATCGTCTAAATGTTCAGCGCTCAGCTTGTGTTCGGCCCCTGTCTAAGTTTCCATTTGACACATGGCCCCCCCCCCCGTCCCTCAAAAATCGCTTGGCATTAGGCGCTCGATGTGTGGTGGCGAACGCCTGTTTCGCCCCAAAGCATTCATCTTCATATCAGTCGGCAACAACAAAACGGACGGAAATTTTAAATACTCCATAGCAATTTTTGTGATCTGTTTTTCTTTCTTTTTGTTTTTGTTGCTGTAGGTTGTAATTTTTGTTGTTGCCAATTTTAGAGCATTCATCCGTCCTTTCGGCTATGCTTTCAACTCACATCGTTCACATTTTCGCAACGATAACTTCTCATTGTGGTACCATAAATATGGTTGCATTTGCTGTATATCCTGTCATGCTGTCTGCCATCCTGTCACCCAGCCTTCCTTGCTTGCTTGGTGCTACTCTAGTCTTTGTTTGGCATTTATTGCTTACAACTTCCCGTTGGTTGGTTGTCGTATCGTTCTTCTATTTTTATTTATTTTTTGGTTGTTTTTTGTTTTTTTTTGATTCAACGTGTTTGTCTGGCATTGTCTATTTCGCCTCTGCCATCCAGTTCAATTTTGATAACTGTTGGTTACACAAATCGTTGTTCTTTTCGAGTTCGTAACCCTTAGACAACCAACTCCAAAGCTTACATTTTCGTTCACTGGCGGTGGTATAAGATGTATGTTTTTGACTAAGCTTTTCGAAGCATTGTTTATCAAATAGGAGTTAAAGTTTTAGGTTCATTAAGTGGATTGTCGCTTGGGAATTATATCCCAAATGAGTTTTATGAAACCAACTGAGGACTGCCTCAAATAAAAACAAAAATAATGATCGGTTTTGAACCAGTTGGAATATAAACTAAAATATTTTATTTTATTCTCGCTGTAAGCAACTCACACACTTTCTTATACAGATTTATTTACATATGTATACCTTACTAGAAGCGTCTACAACAGTTATGTCTTCACACCAAATTTGGCAGGCATGTGACTTATGGTTCCAAAGTTATAGTTCTCTGAATGTACCACGCCTATGGGAGGTGCCACGCCTACTTCTACTTCTAAACACTCGACCCCTTTTAGTTCAACATAAGCGCCTACCTTAGTAATGTCTCCACACTAAATATCAATTTCACGTGACTTAAGGCTCCAAAGCTATAGCTGATTAAATATTTTACGCCTGCGGAATGTGCCAAGCCCCTTGAAGAACTGAATTCTTCACAAGCCTTTTCCGTCTGACCCCCATATTGTGGTACATATTTCAATTACATAGTTCCCTTCATTCCCTAATTTTGTTTAATTGCCTTTTTAACAGGTGGCAACTCTCCTACTTGTAGTTTTGAAATTAAGCACTTTCAAACCCATTTCTATTGATACCCATATTGGAATAATTCATTTAACTTGTTAGATAGTTTGAATTGAGCTTTCCAAACAGATGGCAGCCCTCTTTAAATACCTCAAAAATATTATAAATGCTGAAAGTAAATATTTTTTTAAGTTTCACTCTTTCGTCTGACACACATATCTAAATATTTCATATAACCTGTCCTAATTTTATTTAATTCAACATTTCATACCGGTGGCAACCCTATTCAAGATATAGCCATACAACTTCACCTTACTGAGACGAACCATTTTACCCCTGTATTTTATATTTCATATAACTTGTCTTATTTAATTTAATTCGACACTTGAAACAAGTGGCAACCCTCTTAAAAATATAGCTATAAAACTTCTCCTTGCCGCGGCGAACCGTTTGGCACCCCTTATTTAATATTCATTATAACTTGTGTATAATTTAATTTAATTAATCGTTTCAAGCAGGTGGCAACCCTTTTCAAAATATATCTACGAACTTCTCCTCGCCGAGACGAACCGTTCGACACCCAAATTTAATTATTTCATATAACTTGTGTATAATTTATCTAATTAAATTCGACTTTTGAAAAAGGTGGCAACCCTCTTCGAAATAAAGCTATGGACCTTTTCCTCAGGAAGCTGATGAAAACGCTCGTATATATCGTCTTCCATTACGAAGCATTCAAATTTCTTACGCAAATTTATTTTCAGACCGATTTTTTTGCCATGTCAGCAGATAGCGTTTATATCTTGCACTTTTTCACCTACCTTGTACATCTTCAGCCCGTCTTCTTGCTTGGTTCTGCGTATACAAAAAATTCCGAGCGGTCACCCAATTTGCCAATTTCCTTCCTGAAATGCTAGGGGGTGATCATGTGATACCTTACTTTTAGAGGATCTGTACGCAGGTGGATTTTAAACAACAATGCGAGAAACCTTTTTGTGTATTTTCATTACAAAGATACTGGCTCAGGCGTAGCCCTATCCGGTAACGATTTTACCGGAAAATGGAAACACTAAAAAACATACTTTGTTTTGCTTGCTGTATAAGAATGCTCTATAGCTACTGGTTCAATATATATTTATATGAGCAAATTCACGAGTTGTTATATTTTTCGAAAAAACGCGTTTTTGGTCGAAAATGGTGGCACACTTATGTTCTTAGACAATGCATTAGCTTCCGTTTTGCGTAAAGAACAAGTTTCCATCGCAAAATTGTATTTAAATGAAAACTTTAAAAAGATGTACTAAAAATGTAAAAATAACGAATCATACTTGTGTGTGTAACGTGTGTACGCACCGTAGCACCACACATAGTCAGCTACAACGTTTACTCGCATGCCTTAACTTAAAAGTCATATAATTTAGAAGTAATTAAATATTGGCATGGACGACTTTCAAACAGTATTCCCTACGCACATATATCTTACTTTCTGCATGGATACAACAATTTTAGAATAAAATTCCAGTGTGTCAAAGAAAATTGTAAAATTTGATGGCACACTAGTTTTATTACGCTAGATTCGTTCGTTTTGGCAAGAACATTTTCACCGTTTAGTTTTAAAATTTTAATTTTATTATTAAAATTTAAAAAAATCGTGAAATTTCAAAAATTACAAATTAGCTGCGATAGATATTCTGCGTGCTCAATTTTTTTTTTTTAATTTGATGGCACACTCGTGAAACTTCACAAATATGTTGTATTTGATGTAACGTCCGCTGCCTCTAATATGAACATTCTATTTGAAAACTTCCCAAAGTTATTAAAAAAAAAAAACTAGTATGATTTTTTCGTGTGCCACTGAAAAC
>NW_016162521.1:8422-20799 GCF_001687245.7 Rhagoletis zephyria
ATTAGTAATTTTGGGTCTTTTCGCGTAAATACTAGTTTTAGTTCGAAAATTGTTTAAGAACTTGAACTCCATTGATTGAAATATATACAAGATTAATGCTTGGGCGTTTTTTCCTGCCGAGAGAAGAAAGTGTCACTAAAAACCAACACGTTAGATTTGCTCATATACATATATAATCTGCATTCGAAAACGTCAAAATACAAAGCACCAGTCTGTTATTTCTAAACCGCACTAGAAAAAAGTCGTAACTTATGCAACCTAGTTGAAAACTAGCATCTAACCGTGGCTGCGCACATTTGCCATTACAATCTACCGAGGTTTAGAAATACCCTATACCTATATACCACCTATATACTTCTTAACAGGCTTCTGCAATAACCCCTTACAACTTTGACTTCGCACTACATACAAAATCTCATTTTCAGCTTCGTTATACAATATTTGATATCTAACACTTTTTCAACTGTCGCCATACTGTCGTTCTTTTGCCAACCTTCTCTACTGCCCTACAAACACCCACTGCTCTACACACTCTGACAAATGTACGCCTTTATCAATACAGAGTTCATGGTCAGCTCTTTGATATTAGCATACTACCGCCACACGTAGTCACTGACGACGATGTTTGTACTTATTTTTTTCCCCCACTTTTTATTGCTGCCTTTTTGCAAACCAACCATACATTGTATTGGCCATATTTCATAATAACCAGCTGTGTGGGCGGATGCCTTACGAGTACCGAGCCCGTCCATTAACCAGCCAGTGGCTAGTGATGGTGGCTAGCAGACAAGTCGCCAGCACAAGCAAGGTGTTAGCTTCTACTCATGCAACAATTCGCCATTAATCCAAATGGTTGCTTGCCATCGGCGCTAATGCCACCATCACTGTCCTTGTCGTGGTCCTGGTCCTGGTCGTCGCAGTCACCACCAGCACATCCTGCCGAGAGTTCAGTCCTCGTCGTCGTCGTCGTCGTCGTCGTCGTTGTGCCTTCCCATAGCAAGTTGATGATTTCCGAATGCGCATTCCATTATGCACAACTTCCTGCATTTTCGTTGCGGTCATTGTCGAACCGGATGTTGGTTCGCATGTAAACTGGGCGAGGAGTACACACACACACACACTCCTAGGATACATATTGTATGTATGTGTTTGTATCAATACTTACTCATGGAAAAGCACGCTTGCATACCTTCAAACATTTCTGCTTTGCTCCATCATCTTTTTCGCCTCCGTCACCTCTTCTATTATTGCAACCATCGTCGTTATAGCAGCCAGCTGTTAGCTACACATTTGCTATTGTCCTTCACGGAACGGGATTAAGCTCATGCATATGCAGTAGTGGCATTTGTTAGCTTATGCCATTTTGCTTGCTTGCTCTCTCTCTCTCTCTCTCTCTCTCCCTAACTAACTCACTGTCCTCTTTAACAGCATTTATTCTTTTTCCCCTGCTTTTTTGTTGTTTGGCTGTGTGTGCGGATTGTCGTTTGGTGTGCCTGGGATCAACTAACAGTCAATAAGGTTCAATGGTTACAAAGCAAACAATAGCCAACAATCATCCTCACGCTCGAGCACCAACCTATTACATACATACATACATACATACAAACATACGCTGCTCTCACTGGTTCAACCTCGTGCACACATATCATCCGCATCGATGGCAACTTTCCTGTGTCAGCCTGTGGTCTGTAGCGCGCATGTGTTTGAGTGAATGGTTATACGTTTTGTTGGATCGCTGGATTGCTGGATTGTCAGGCACCAACCAACATAGGCTGATTGATGTTGGTGTTCACTTTGGTTTTGTTATTGTTATTGTGGCATGTCGTTTTGTTGATTTTGATCGCTTTATTGTTTTTTTTTTCTCCAGTCTTTTTCTGATACCCTTTCGTTTGTCTCATGTCATGTACGTATTATTTTTATTTGAATTTCAAATGGAATTGTAATTGAATTTAAATTAATTGAAAACTTTTGTTTATTGAGAGGAAATCGAGCGCTACATTTTCTTCTGTTGTGGTAATTTAAAAAGAAATCATGTCGTTAATTACTTGTACAACTGTTCTCTAAACGAAATGAGTCGCATTTAATTAAATAAAATTGATTCTTGGTTTTCATTTAATTTTCATTTATTGCAACCGACCTGGATTTAGGTTTGAGTGGTGGTTTGATAAAATAAAATATTATATTTAATGCATTTGAGAATTTTTGTTGCTCTTAATACATTGCTCACTTTAAAATGTTAGACAAGAAATGTTTGTGTGCTTATTGAAAACTAATGAGTTTTTTGGATTTATAAATACACTTTGATAAATAGATTGGAAAATGCGTAGGGCAGTTTTTAGTTCAAATACTAAAATACAAATGTTGGAAATGTTATGCTAACATTTTTGTAACCACACGGTTATTATAAGAGAAAAGAACTAAAGAAAATGAATAATTATTATAGTAAGATAAAAATTATTCGAGTTCTCTACTATATAACTATTGTTTTGAGACGTATATTGTAAAACACCTTTTACAAGGATTATCAGCGAGATAAATGTTTTAAGGTCTTCAAAGTCTTTTATCTTGAGAATTGTACTATAAAAGTCTTCTTATTAATTATAGGTGAGAAAAAAAGGTCTCAAGTCATAAAAGACGATACGAGTTCTGGACCATACCTGTACTAATTTATTACCCTTTCGCGCCGTTTTGGTACTATTTCGGCCAGTCCGGCACTATTTTTTGATCATTTCGTCCCTTAAGATTTAAAAATTTTGTCTCACCTAAAATTATTATGAAAAGACTTTTATAATACAGATAAGTCTCAAACTAAAAGTCATTGAAGACTAAACAAATTTAGCTCGTTGGTAATTCTGCTTAAAGTTTTTATATTATTATAACTCTCAAAATAAAAGTTATCGATGACTTACAAAAGTTGTCTCACTCATAATTATTATCAAAAGACGTTTATAATTTTTACAAAATTTTTTTTGATTCTTTTCAAAACTACATCTTGAAACGATTACTACTATTCTTATTTATAATATTCTCCGTATTAGCCGATTGAGAATTACAGAAATTTTTGCTTTCAAACTCATGTACAGCGGAAATGAGCAGCCCACTAAAATTAAAGCATACTTAAAGGGTTCATGATTGTGTGCATAAAGCGCGATGCCCCCAGAGACCTATGTATGTGAATTAATATTAAGCACTCGGTTCGTGACCGACGTAGATTTCTTCTCTTCACTCTTTCGTTTCACCTACTTCGTCTCTGACGTCCATGTTGAGCCCAAATTAGAAAAGCTTTGAGCTTTTTGCTGTGACGAACCTAGTCTTACCTATCATCATTACAACACTAATTAATGAATAATGCACAGAAAAATGTATGACCTATAGAAGTAAGAAGATTGTCTCTATGAAGAGCTTCTAAGCTAAGGGGTAAAGCCGACGAATAAAACGAAGAAAATTCCATAGAGATTGCTTATTGATTTTATTTGAAAATTCTTAAATAAATTCTTAGATAAATAATCAGGAGCAAATGCACAATAAGCTGTTAATAAATAGTTTCATATGCCAGTGCGGAATTGCAGATGTGATTGTAAAGATATGAAAGAAATTATGTGTAAACAGCGCAATTAGCTAAGACATGTTATGTTGCATACTTTTTGGCGAAATATTTGCTGATGAAACTGCAATACCGTACTTTACCAAATTACGTAATTTAAAAATTTTGAACAAAAGCTCTATCAAAAAGAAAGAACTTAAAATGTATTTTTTTAAGTTGAATCCAGTAGCTCAGCTCTTTGCGCCCAACAAAATAAATTTTGTAAATAATTGCAAGAAAAAACACAACTAGCCTCTGATATACAGTTTTATACGCCAGTTGAGAATTCCGGTCGTGTATCTGCTAGTTGAATAAGCGAGTGAAATTATTAAATAGTAAATCACGAACTTCTTAGAAATTGAATGCAGCATACTTGTGGGTGCAATATTTGCTCAACTGGCTGACATGGTACACACATTTTTATTGACATTGCTAAGTACATATGTAGAGGAGTAAAGAAGAAATATCCAAACTGCATTCGAAACATTTTGTATACTAATAAATCGCATTTCATAACTGACGGTATCGTGCTTTGGCAACATTGAGTTCGTGTCTCAAATCTAACCGGCATTTTTGCCTGCCATAAATAGCAAAGATCGAAAAAATCCCAAACTGCTTGCTGACTAGTTAGCTACCACAAAATCTGTTTTTCTCCAGCCAAAATCACATAGAGTGCCTTATGCCGCACATGCAACAAGTATGCACCGACAGATGCAGCTGCTACTTAACCTGGCGGCTACCGAGATTTAATGCAGATTTGTCGGTTACTTCCAGTATGCAGACCACAGTATGCCAGCTTGAAATTGTGAGGCATGCAAAGCAGACAATTTTTGGAATTTTCAAAAGGTGGCACAACCAGCCATTAAGACATACCCGAAGCCAATTAGCTTTGCCAAGCACTGCTTGTAGAGAATTTTACATGAGCATGAAGTTAGCGATGCCCTAATGAACTCAACAGGGCTGTTAAGTGGTCGGCATTGGAGGCGATGGGTGAAGTAACATAGCTGCATGGAAGAATATGCGGGCGTATAGTTGATTTTGTGGCAATACTGGTAGAATTATCTCTGCTGCAAATTAGCTGTAATATTGCTCGCAGTATTAGTGGTAAGTAAGTGGTAGAAGTAGTAGTAATATTAGTAATAGCAGGAACTAGGATTAAGTTGCACTGAACTTGCTCACCTTTGATGCTTGCTTGCAGCTAGCTATTCGGACTGTCTTCTTTCTAATTTTCCCTACACTAAACTTTCGCTTCCAGCCTGCTTGTGTTGTCTTCACCTGAGCTTTTAGCTATTTAGCAGGTTTTTGCACTGCTAGTGAGTCTGACGCAAGTAGATATCAGTTAGCCAGCCAGCAGCTTGCTTAGTAATCCGTTGCAAGCCTAGTAATCTCTCACTCCTGTGGTTGCTTTAAAATCATTAATGGTAATCATAAGCTTTGCTACCTCGAGATTTTTGCATTTTTAATTTTTTTTTTTTTGGTTCTCTTCTGCTTACTCGTATTGCGCATTGTGCTATGCATACATAAATACTTGTCTGTTTGCGGTCAGTAGCACTTGACTGCTGCTGTGGCAATGAGTTTTTTTTTTATCCCATCGCTGTCACTCAGCGCTCCAATCCATCTCTGTCTCCAACATCATAATTATCATCATCATCGCCATCATCATCGCCATCATCATCGCCAACTTCATTGTCGTCATCGTTGTGGTTTTCTGTTTATGATTACTCTTTTGTGTGTAAGTAGTGTAAGCGCCTTTACGCCTAGATGTATGCAATCCTTCACTTCTCTTCTTAATCGAAAAGGCTAACCACTAAAATGTCGACATGGCTGATGCGTTATTTTGATGAAAAACGTGTTTCTGGTTAGTATTTTTTTTGGGTAAGCAAAGGTGAAAATATGTCGCTGAAAATATGGATTTATGCTTCTATGCTCGCGTGCATGTTTTTGAGTTTGTGGTTAAGTGAACATTTTCTATTTCTAAAAGAAGTGGTTTCTGTGTAGCTAAAGATGAGTTTCGCAGAGCTCAGCTATGTATCTGCTACTATAATTATATACATAAGTGGATCTGTATAATTGAGTAGCTATATAGTTGGCCAATATGCCATTAAGGATTTGATTATTCAGTTGTTATTCATTTGCAACTCATATTTAACTAAATTTGAAAGCCTTCAATTCCTCTTCAAATGTTCACTGTGTGAAGTGACGTGACATGCATCGTGTGCGAGAAGATTTGCTTACTTAGACTTGCCACAGGTTATTCAACCCTTTTAGGACCATGAGCCTTTAATTAGAAATTCATGATTTGAACTGTAAATTGGCATTAACCATTGTGTAAGTAAACAAATTCTTATTTAAAAAATCAATATAGAAAACAATTTGCTCCTAAAACTGTTCATAAATTTCTACTAAAAACTTTTTTCAAACTTTTTTTATTAGAAGAGAGTTTTCATTAATCTCAGCAATTTGTTTGATACTTTTTTATGTAGTTTTCTTAAAAAAAAATTTCCAAACATTGTTTTTCCCCAACGAAATAATTTTGTGTATAGTGTATGAAGGAACTTTTTCAAACTTATTTATTATAAAAAAGTCTTCATTAATCTCAACAATTTTCTCCAATATTTTCCAGAGTTTTTAATATACTTTTTTCAAAAAAATTTTTCCCAAACGTCGTTTTCCCCAAATTAATAACGTTGTTTTTCCCAAAGAAATAATTTTGTGTGCAAAAATAATTCTGGTAGACATTTTTTTCGTAAAAAATAATTTTTAACTACATTGTTTTTTTTCGTAAGCTACATACCCAAAAATTTTAAAATAAAAAAATTTTTAATATAAAAATATTAAAAGTTTAGATATTTTAATTACCAAAAATATTTTATTTCGAAACAAATTTCTTTTACTGCAAACATTTCACGGTTTGTTTAATTTTTTCTTATTTGGGTAAAAATATTTTTTCCCAAAAACTTTTTTTAAATAGTTTTGTTCGTAAAAATTATTTTCCCCACGAAAAAATTCTTAAAAACTATTCTATTCTAATTTTGATAAAAATATTTTTTTTTTAATTTCTGGATCAAAATATCCAAATACTAAACTATAAAAATAGAAAATATAACACTACTAAAATCTTATACGATTTCCTTATAAATAGTGGAATAACTTTTTGGAAAATATGTTTCCTTTAGCCCTGAAAGGGTTTAAGTCGGTTTTTCTTCTGCAGCTTTTTCCCCAAGTAATTTTCACTGTCTTGCTTCTACCACATGTTCTTGCTTATCTAATTTCATCACATACGCCATTACCACAAAATCCTTTACATTTCATGCTCTATGTATGTATGTATGTACATTAGGCCGTACCGCAAAAAAAGTTCGCCGTTAAAGTATTTTGCAAGCCAAATTTAAATTTTTTTTCGAACGGATTTTTTTTTTTTTTTCGTAATATACCTCTTCCACATTTGCAGTCGGATATCGAGCTGGAGCCATTTGAAAATACATCTAGTTTTTTTTTTTAAATAAAATTGGTTAAAAAAATTTAACAATTCACCGCGGATGATAGAAGAGTTTAATCTTAAAAGGACTGCATAAAAATGTTAAAAAATTTGAGCAAAGAATCAAAATAATAAGATTTTTGGAGGTATTTTCAAATCGGTGTAGTCTAAAAAAATATAATAAGTTTTGGTGATGCACCCTAATGTACATACATTTCATTTGCAATCTTCTTCATCACTTTTTTGCACGTGTCTTTGTGGTTTTTGCAGCTTCTGTTGTGGTTGCCATGTCGTTTGTGCTTATAATACTATGCCTCTAACCTTTTTTGTCTTTATTGTTTTCTGTTTTTTATATGCCAACTTTTCTTTTACCCACCCACCCTCACATACCACCAAGTCCATATTCCAAGCATTCTCAACTTTATTGTGTACCGCTTTTATTGTTTCTCAACTCTTTTGTGTGTTCTTCTCTTCTTGCATGATTATCAAAAGCTGTCACTTTAAGTGACATTTGCCATATTTATTTTTACATGCAAATATGGTATAAATTTTTTTCTTTGGTAGGCATTGAGCTGCAAGGATATCTACTTAGTACTTATGTATGTGTATTTGTGTTTGTAGCAGATATGGTTCATACAATACGCTTTCATTTGTGCATTTTCTTTCATTCATTTAGGTTTTTTTGTTGCTCCACGTATGTTGTGCAGATAATTATTTTTATTTTAAGAAATTTTTGAAAAATTGGAATAGTATGGAAATTATTGTTTAACCCTCACTTGCATGTTACAATTGATATGTATTTGTACTTTTGTTTGAGAGTGAAAAAATGTGAGTTGAACAAAGATAAGAAAGATGAACACTCATTTGAGCTCGCAGTATTTACAGTAAGCGAAAAAGTAGTCAAGAAAAATGAAATAAAACCTCTAGATTTGTTTATTTGTTTGAAATATTTTAATGCATTTCTCTTTGTTTTATAAATTTATTTACAAAAAATTTCCTATCTTTTGCAAGCCTGATTGCAACTGTTTAAACGGCTAGCAACACCTAGCGCCTAAATGTATACTACACATCCTCGATAAACATTGAAAGGCCAGCTCAACTAAGTGGGACAAAACATTTCACTTGAAATTTTAGTTTCTTGTTTCAACTCAGTTAACACTTTTGCGCTCATTTACTTATTTTATTGTAAAGAGGGATTAAATAAGAATCATAGGGAAAGTTTAAATAGCAACAATTGCGTGGGCTACAAAATTGATTCTGGTTTTATTTTGAAGGTACATTCATGCCATTATTTATGCCATAGCACGCAATTTAAATGGCCGGGCTTCGGTGGTAGGTCGAATTTTTGTTGGCTGGGTCAAAGAGTGTACCGCAAGTGATCAATGGCACCTCCAACCGCTCTTTATCCGGTGATAACGTTTCACGGGTTCCTTCCCTGGCCAGCTCATCAGCCACGCAGTTCCCCTCAATGTCGCTGTGACCCGGAACCCAAATAAGCCTAATGCAAAAGTATTCCGACGCGGCTGAAAGAGAGAGCAGCATTTCTTAACCAAGTTAGAGCGCACCTCTAACGAACTCAAGGTCTGATAGCCGCTTGGCTATCAGAATATACGCTCCCCTGACAGTTATAACGCTCCTTAGCAATGAATCCACCGCCTCCTTGGTAGCAGCTACTTCCACCTGGAATACACTGCAGAAGTCTGGGAGTCTGAACTTAGTGCTGATGGTAAGGTCTCGACAGAAGACCCCGCCACTAACCCTGCCGTTCAGTTTCAATCCATCCGTAAAGAAGTTCACCGCACCGCTCCGCCAGAATTCCCGCCTGGCCCACTCATCCCTTGAGGGAAAGTGGCCCGAGAAGAAGCTCCTAGGAGCCGTATCGGTGGCGCAGTAATCCATATGATCCGGGATGAAATTGAAGCCCCCTACAACTCCAGAGTGTCCAGTCCCTAAGTTGGCCAACCAGTCGGTTTCCTGAGTCTTATCTTTTTTGGCTTAGTTCAATACTAAAGGCCTTACTCCATTGCCTATCGCCTTTACTAAATTTTGCAAGTTATTCAATCCAAGGCAGACAGGGCCCTCTGAACTTAGTCCTGCCCTTATCTTGGAAGACTCATTTACCTAGAAGCATTTATGCGACGACTTCATCGACCAGGTTGCTTTAACATATATTTTTCAAGTATTTCAGATGCCGTGTTTTACATTCTCTACCTTTTTGCGCTTTACTTTGTTGACATAACCAATTATTAATCAAAATTCTCTTCTACTAAATCCAAGATTAGCTTGTAATCCACACGACTCGTTTGAGTTATCAAACCATTAAACTTAAGAGACTTACACAGCAGGTTCATTCGCCCCTTACTCAGTCTAACGTAAAACAAAAAAGAGTAGCAGACATTCAGATACATATTTATTGCATGCATATCTGTTAAATATGAACCTACCATTATGCCTGCCGCATGCAAAACTTTACATGCCCGCACACGCACACATACTTGTTCATACTTGCTTTTTTATTATTTATGAATATCCTTTTTTACCTACTTATTTATTTATCTACCTTTTATGCAGTCTCCCTTCGTGAGTTTCTTTTATTTGTTTTTTTTTTTGAGCTTCGTTATGCTTCTCTTTTTTCGCTTTGTTTTCTGATTGTGAACAAATCGTTTACTTGTCGTTTTGCCCTGATAAAAATGTGTATGCATTGGTGATGTTGTTGTTATACTTTTGTGTGCATTCTATACTCGTATGTACATACATATATAGATATAACAACAGCAGCCTTCCGCCGCGCCATTTTTAGTCATAAATATTCATGTGTGTATAAAAAAAAAGAAGAAAAAAATTAAAAGAAAAATGATTGGGATGTAAGCAAAAGATTTTGTTCCTGCCAGCATTTCACCTCATTTCATTCATAATCTATTATTCATAAGATTGTTGTTGCCTTATGCTTGACTGACTTGCCTTAGCAGCGCGCTGGCTAACTGCTTGTGTGTGTGTGTGCCGCCGCCGCCATATGTGGCATGTCGGGGTATTCATTTATTTTTAGTTGAGCGAGTTTTAGTTACATTTGTGTTGTTAGTATTGCACATCTTGGACTTGTTCAATGCGTGCAGCAATCGATGCTTTAGCTAAGTTGTAGCTCCCTGCGGCCCACTTCTCTCAGCGCTATTTTGCAAAACAATTACCAAATGTTGTGCAACCTAAGCTAAGCATCCTTTAGAGCTGCATGCGTTGCAGCCAGCCCGGATTTCCTTTCATTTTCATCATTTTGTAATCGTCTTCGCATACTTTTCACTCCTACTTTCATACACATTTCTAAGATTATTTCTTGATATTCTACTTACTCGCTTCATTTGTCATCACAGTTGTCGTAGACACTAACTTGATATCCTTCAACCAGCAACAAAAAGATAACAAACGCAACTTGCTCGTATNTCTTGATATTCTACTTACTCGCTTCATTTGTCATCACAGTTGTCGTAGACACTAACTAGATATCCTTCAACCAGCAACAAAAAGATAACAAACGCAACTTGCTCGTATTTAATATTCTCTTCTTTGTAGATAACAATACAACTTATTAAGAATTTAATACCTGCAAGTGACAGCTTCAATGCATGAATGAGTGAATGAGTTGCCTTCAGTCTGTATGTATGTATGTGTGTNCTTGTGTGTGTGTGTGTGCCGCCGCCGCCATATGTGGCATGTCGGGGTCTTCATTTATTTTTAGTTGAGCGAGTTTTAGTTACATTTGTGTTGTTAGTATTGCACATCTTGAACTTGTTCAATGCATGCAACAATCGATGCTTTAGCTAAGTTGTAGCTCCCTGCGGCCCACTTCTCTCAGCGCTATTTTGCAAAACAATTACCAAATGTTGTGCAACCTAAGCTAAGCATCCTTTAGAGCTGCATGCGTTGCAGCCAGCCCGGATTTCCTTTCATTTTCATCATTTTGTAATCGTCTTCGCATACTTTTCACTCCTACTTTCATACACATTTCTAAGATTATTTCTTGATATTCTACTTACTCGCTTCATTTGTCATCACAGTTGTCGTAGACACTAACTTGATATCCTTCAACCAGCAACAAAAAGATAACAAACGCAACTTGCTCGTATTTAATATTCTCTTCTTTGTAGATAACAATACAACTTATTAAGAATTTAATACCTGCAAGTGACAGCTTCAATGCATGAATGAGTGAATGAGTTGCCTTCAGTCTGTATGTATGTATGTGTGTTAGGGGGGAATAAGAGCATCTTTGGTAAGAATGCGCAGACTTAACAAATATAAATTTCTACTTCGTCTTCATGCTGGCGACTAAAAAAATGAAATGAAACATGAAATAAATAAATGGGAATAACTTGAGAATGATGACTGCTGTTAGAGTGAGGAGTAACCGTCGAGAGCAAAGCAGTCCAATCCCTTTGGGATGTTAACAACAGCGGGATTTGTAGCAAGGCAACAGGAAGAGGGGGAAGAATATGGAGAGCAGGAGGAGGAGAAAAAGAAGGCAAAGGAAGATGCATAGCGAAGACAGCAGCAGCAGGGAAGCTACCAAATTGCATACTCTACTACGACGTTGACTCCGTTGCTTGTTGCTAGATTACAAGTTACCCGAGGCGCTCGAGGCAATGGCCACAACGGCAATAACAACACAAAAAAAAAAAAGAACTATAAACAGGCAAGCGACCGTTTCATTTTTGTAGACAAATGACTGGAGTTTGCTGCGCACTGATTGCTTATGCTCATCTTTTTTCCTAAGGGCCACAGTGGCATTTCGGCGGAAAAAATTCAGTTTTTTGAGCATTCTCATATTTGGATGGGTTAGCCTTATAAAGCAATACTTGATTTAAAAAAATGCATTATAAATTGACAATTTTCTACAGAATAAAACTAAAAAATTTAAAAATTCGATTTTAGAAAAAAATTTGCTCATATTTGCCACTTTTAACGTAATCTCATATACATAATAATAATCACATTTATGGTATTTTAAAAAAGTTTTTGAGGTTAAGTTTTGCATGGAAGGTAGGTACGTACTTATGTGTTAAAATAAAGCGATTACTTCCATTTTTTGGATTTTTCCTTAAAATATTATTATTTACTAACATATGGGCAAAATTTCGGAATGAAATGTTTATTGTTGCGCTTTTTATGGCATTTTAAGGCATTTTTTATACCCGAGCGCACTTGTGCACAAGGGTATTATAACTTTGTTCACATAACGGTTGTTTGTAACAGGCAAAACGAATCGAGATAGATATAGACAAATGTATACATAAATGATCAGAATGAAAAGAGAAATCGATTAAG